>NC_051083.1:94001919-94240160 GCF_004664715.2 Peromyscus leucopus
GGGGGGCGGGGCGGGGGGGGGGCTAAGCATGGAAACATGTGAGCCTTTGGAGGCCAGTCCCATTGAAAGCATCACGGGTGTGTAAAAAAAACAAACGCAGCAAAGCAGGAAGCAGCCCTCTTCCCTGACTTCTGCTTCAGTTCCTGCCTCCGGGCTCTTTCACGGAGTCCGTGCTCTGACTTGACTTCATGATGAACTGTTACCTGGAAGTGTTAGATAAACTCTTTCCCCCTCAAGCTGCTTTTAAAAAAATCCCATCAACAAGAACCCTAAGACAGTCTCTCTCATGCTAGAGAAGCCCCAGGAGCCTACAAGCCAGCTAGCCTGGTAAATGCAGCGGTGAACCGCAAGCCCCTGCCTCAGACAAGGTGGATGCTGACAAGTGACACTTGAGGTTGACCTACACACAAACATGTGACTTTCACACATCTCTTTCTCTCTCTCCCTCTCACACACCGTCTCTCACACACAGAAAAACAAATAACCCGTGAAAAAATACCTAAGAATGGTAAAATTCAATATATTCAGAACATTTGCGTTATTGTGATTGTGGATATATTTCTATGAAATGTGTCACCTATTTCTGATATGCATTTGTTGATATTGTGTCTGTGAGGAATGACATTAGCACATGGCTGTGAGAAGGAACTGTATGAAAGAGTGTGTAAATGTGCACATGTATCAGGTTTCTTGTTTTCTATGAGGGTTGCTTTCCCTTTCCTCATTGAGTGAAGCAAATGGCTACCATTATGATAGTTTGAAATCATAAAAGTAGAAGTATTAACAGTAGTCAGAGTGTAATAGTTCTTGTCCTTAAGAATTTCTACTTTTGCCGGGCGTTGGTGGCACACGCCTTTAATCCCAGCACTTGGGAGGCAGAGGTGGGTAGATCTCTGTGAGTTTGAGGCCAGCCTGGGCTACAAAGTGAGTTCCAGGATAGCCTGCCATACACAGATAAATCCCATGTCAAAAGCCAAAAAACAAAACAAAACAAAACAAAAATACCAAGAATTTCTACTTTTTTTTTTTTTTTAATAATTCCCTCCCCTTCCTCCTTTTTTCTCTTCTCAGGACAGCAGACATCAGAGGAGTCACAGCATCTCAGAGAAGTCAGCTCCCTTACAGCCAGCAAGTTGGATCTTCTTGAAATACTCCTTTATTTTACTCTAAAGTTGGTTTTCAAACCTTCGATCACAGGTAAGGTTTGCGCCACTCAGAATCCACACGTGTTTTTCTGTTGCTGAAGTTAACATAGATCATCTGTGGAAGGCTTCCAACCAAAGTGTTGACAGTGCTTACCTCTAGAGCGGAAATTGGGTGTCAGGGGAAAGGAATGAAAGGAGGGAGATTCTCTAGTTTTCTCATTTGCCAGAGCTATCATGGTTTGGCTGTATAAAATAAATGTTTTATTGTAACGGCAATACAAGATGCTTTTAGAAAACTGATGGCGTAGGATGGTGTGATGAATTCTCACAGCTCACCCACAACTTTGCCATCCAAGAGCAAGTTTTCTCTCAGCTTTCCCTTCCTATCTGTGCATTTTCACGACACAAACTTAATAGCACAGAGAACACTGACTCCCACCCCGGGCAGCTATTGTTGACACCTCAGTACCTCTGCTCACAGCTCTTTTTTCCGGTCTCCAGACGTTGTGAAGAAGCAAATGCTTTGATGACAAAGCCCCCTTGCTGAGGCTCCACCTGTACGTCACTATACTCGGGTCACCCCTGATCTTTAGCTCGACTCTCTGAGGCTTCTGCCTTTTATTAAGTACAGGATGGGTACCTGGGAGTGTGCACATCCTTTTCATGGCGAGGACTACAGAGACACAAGCGCAGGGCATGAGAGTCAGCTGCTGGAAGAAAGCAGCCCACACACTTGGACACTTAGGACATCTGTGTCCCCCGTGGGTTCAGAGCTCATAATTCTGAGTCTGTAAGACGGGAGTCAGGAAACCTGTTTTGTGCATTTTTCCCTTTTCATGGTTGCTTCTATTTATTTTCCTATGCCTTATTTTGGTACAGCTGACAAAAAAGCATGTACAGTATACAAAGTGATGTTTTTTTGTTATACATACAAAACGTGAAATTATTTTCTTCAGTGAAGCAAATTAACATATCTATCATGCTCTCTATAGATCTGTTTTGCAGAGGTTATCTGGTATTGCATCCTGATACGTGTGTGTGTGTGTGTGTGTGTGTGTGTGTGTGTGTGTGTGTGTGTGTGTGTGTGTTTTCAGGGTGGGAACAACAGCAAGCAAAGAGCCATTTACAGCATACATTTAATAAAGGTTGTGAAAGAAAGACACACAGGTGTTGGTAGAAGCGATATGATGTGGGCATAGCTAACTTACATAGCAAGATTCAAGGATGGCTTTCTGGAAGGGACATGTTGAATGGAACATCAAATAATGAATTGGGAAGATTAAAGCAGTTTTGAATCTATTTCCTTTCTTTCTTCTTTCCTTCATCTCCCCTCTCCAAAGAGACTCTCATGTCACTCAGACTGGCCTCCAACTCACTAAGTAGCTGGGGATGACCTTGAACTTTTTATCTTGCTGTCTCCTATCTCCTCATACCTGCTTTTATGTGATGCTGGGCATTGAACTCAGAGTTTCATGTACCCTGAGCAAGCACTCTACCAGGTTAGCTATATCCTCAACCTGGTACTCAAAGCCAGGTGCAAGTTTTATATCCCTAAGCTATATTCTTTCTAAGATTTTAATTAGCACGTGCATGTGCAATATTAGGTTTAATTATGGCACCTTCGTTTTCTTTCATTTCTTGGTTTTTTGTTTGTTTGTTTGTTTATTTATGGGTTTTCGAGACAGGGTTTCTCTGTGTAGCCTTGCGCCTTTCCTGGATCTTGCTCTGTAGTCCAGGCTGGCCTTGAACTCACAAAGATCTGCCTGCCTCTGCCTCCCGAGTGCTGGGATTAAAGGTGTGTGCCATTACCGCCCAGCACGTGTATAATTTTTGTCAGTCTTCATATATTGTAGATATTAACCTGAGGTATAGCTTGCCAAGATTTTCTCCTGTTCTATAGGCTGTCTGTTCACTCTGCCAATAGTTTGCTTTGCTGCACAGAAACTTTTAAATTCTACATAGATCCATTTGTTAATTATTGGCAGTCTTTTTTTTTTTTTTTTAAGATAGAACCTCGCTAAGTTGTTCAAACTGGCCTTGAACTTGAAATCTTTTTTTTTTTTTCTATGTCCCAAGTGACTGGGATTACAGGTATTTATCACTATTTCTGGATTTTCAGCCCATTTTATAATCCCTCTTAAACATTCATGTAATGATCTAGTAGGTGTATAAAACTTAGTGCCCATAGCATAGTACGTGTTCAATAAACAGTAGACGTCATTATAACTACCTGAAAATTTCAAAGAAATTTCATGACAACTTCTAATTGATATGAGAAATAAATAAGATTATAGTGTGTAAAGTATTTAATTTGATATCTAGAGTATGACAATTATACACCAAATGGTGACAGTTAACAGTATTGTTATTTTTAGGTTCTCCTGGATTGAGATGGGATTTTCTCTTTGATGTAGGTTGCCTGACTCTGCAGTTTGTCATGTTGTGTTATTTTAGATGTGATGCCTTCAAGTGTGCTTATAGTTAGAGCTTTTCCTGATAACAACTTCTGGCCCACAACACTGATGCCAGCCATATGGAATGCTCAAATGGCAGGTTCTAAAAATGCATATAGAAAACAGAGACGTTGATAATGGAAGATGTGGAACAGAACTCTGGTTGCCTTCAAGAATATTTTCTGTATAGTAAAGACATGACTTAGGTTTTCTCATCAGCACAATTTTTTGCATCGCAAAGCTGAAGAAAGCTGATCGATAGAAGTGGATCAAAAGCTTTCTTTATTTTTCTTGAGTACTTTTTGATGTTCTGATCAGATGGTAGAATCTAAGTAGGCCAGAACTATGTTCTTCAATCCAACCCTATCTCCTTACAACAGCAGGTAGAAATTCTGTGCTCACTGTGGTGCTTACTTTACCCATGTTTCTTAAGCTAGTACAAATCCTTAGCGTTTTTTCCAGAACGTCATGCCTATTTTAATGGGCATTCATAAACAGTGGCCATTAGACACTGCTAGCTTGCTGCCACATTAACCCAGAGCTCCTTTGGATACAATTCATTTTACTGCTGCCAGTTTTGGTGAGAAGATACGGAACTCCTTCTCTTTTTCATGGCCTTTCATTACTTGCTTTCCAATTCTTGTCATCCTGGGACCACATTTTCACTGGCTAGCTCATTTTACCCAATATAGGAGTCATATCCCTTTTTGTACAGAAAAGCTATAGTAGCTTTTCCCTGTGCCATAAAGAGACGGGCTAAGGGCAGACGGAAGGTGAATTAACTCGAAGGCTGGACACCAGAGTATGGAGGTAAATAGGACCGGGGGCAGCTGTCCCAAATGGCTGCTAATTGTATGACAGGAAGAGGGTGACTACTTTGGACATTTAACTTGTGAAGCCTCTAGTACTGTTTGAAAACCTGAGATACTGACTAGTGTTCCCTTACCCAATATGATAGAAAATGCTTTGTTTGTCATTGTTGCTGTCATTGTTGCTGTAACTCTCTTCCTATTAGCTCTTTGAATCTTCATATTGTGAACTCAGATTGATCTGTTTGCCTCATGTTCCACTTCTATTAATAGCGCATGTTTGTATGTGCTTGTGTCCCTTTCTAGTGTATCTGGGTACATCTGTGTGTGAGCACTCATATGGAGGCCAAAGGTCAACATCAGGTGACCTTTGTTCCACAGTCACTCACCTTGATTTATCTATCTATCTATCTATCTATCTATCTATCTATCTATCTATCTATCTACCTATCTATTTATTCTTCTCTAATACATTACATCTCAAGTGAAGTTTCCCCTCCCTCCACTTCTCCCAGTTCCCCCACCTCTCCTTTCCCCCCATATTCACTGCTTCTCTGTTTCCCTTCAGAAAAGAGCAGGCCTCCCAAGGATATCAACCGAACACAGCATACCAAGTTACAATAAGACTAGGCACAAAGTCTTCATATCAAGGCTGGGTGAGACAACCCAGTAGGAGGAGAAGGGTCCTAAGAGCAGGCAAAAGAATTAGAGACAGGCGCAGAGTGGTTTGGTCATTTGTTGGAGGAAGATCTTCCATTCTACTCGGCGATTGCAGCTCCTGTTTGAGCGCTAACAGTGGCATGGCAGTCCCAGCAAGGGCCTCAGACCTCAGCTTTGGGTGAAAGAAAATAGCCTGAATGAAGCAGACTGCTGGGAAGTCTACCGGTGGGACATAAAAACCGCCTCGACTTAACCATCCCCCTCACCCCCCCTGCCCTCCCCCTCCGCCACCACGACCACTGTAAACAGCTGGCCATCAAGGCCCAGGACTGTGACTCTAAGAGAGATTCTTCGTTACCAGAAATCGACCGAGCTGCTCATCCGGAAGCTGCCTTTACAGAGGTTGGTGAGGGAGATCGCCTAGGATTTCAAAACCGACTTGAGGTTTCAAAGTGCAGCCGTTGGTGCCTTTCAGGAGGCCAAAGAAGTGTGTCTGGTGGGGTTGTTTGAAGCTACCAGTCTGTGTGCCATCCACGCCAAGAGAGTCACCATCATGCCCAAAGACATCCAGTTGACTTGTAGGATATAGTGGGGTGTGTGTGGGGGGGAGAGCTTAAGTCGAGGCGGGTTTTATGGCATTTTGTAGTAAATTCTGTAAAGTACTTTGGTTTAATTTGTGACTTTTTTGTAAGAAATTGTTTATAGTATGTTGCATTTGTACTTAAGTCATTCCATCTTTCACTCAGGACGAATGGGAAGAGTGACTGTTCACAAACCTCAGTGAGGTAAGCACTGTGGCTCAGGAGTGACAAGTTGCTGATATGCAGAAGGGATGGGTGCTACTACTTGCTTCTCATGATGCATGTTTCTGTATGTTAATGACTTGTTGGGTAGCTATTAAGGTACTAGAATTGATAAATGTGTACAGGGTCCTTTTGCAATAAAACTGGTTATGACTTGAAAAAAAAAGAAATTAGAGATAGCTCAACTCCCATTGTTAGGAGTCCCACAAGAACACCAAGCTACACAACCATAAAATATATGTAGAGGACCTAGCACAGACCCATTCAGGCTCCTTGACTGTCATTTAAAATTGGGAATTGATCTACCTCAAGACCCATTTATAACACTCTTGGGCATATACTCAAAGGAAGTTCCATCTTACCACAACAATTGTTCATCTATGTTTATAGCAGCTTTATTCATAATAGTCAGAAAGTGGAAACAACCTAGATGTCCCTTGACCAAAGACTTGATGAACAATGGAATATTACTCAGCTGTTAAAAAAAGGATACCAGAAAATTTGAAGGCAAATGGATGGAACTAGAAAAAAATCATCCCGAGGTAACCTAGACCTAGAAAGACAAACATGGTGTGTACTCACTTATAAGTGGATATTAGCTGTGAAGTAAAGGACAATCATGCCACAATCCATAGACCGAAAGAAGCTAAGTAACAAGGAGGGCTCAAGTGGGGATGCTTGGATCTCCCTGGGAAGGAGAAATAGAACAGAGTTTTGCAGGTGGACTGGGGGCAAGTGGTGATGGGAACAGGGGGGATCATGAGAGATCAGTGGAGGGATGGAGAGAGTGAGAGTATGGCGAGAGTCCACCTTTATTTTTGAGAGAGGGTAACTTGACCCGAGACTCACAGATTAGGCTAGTCTAGCTGGCCCCAAAGATCCACCTATCTATGCTTTCCCAGTGTTGTGATTATAAGCACCTATTACTCCATCTGGCTATTTATATAGATGCTGGATATCAAACACAGATCCTCATGCTTGCCTAGCAAGCACTTTACCAATTGAGAGGTCTCTTTAGCCCTCCTTTTAGTATTTCTTATTTGCCTCACAGGCATTTCTGACATTCTAGATTTGGTTTATATAATCCTTTGTGGCCACTTTATCCATTAACCTACAGGCAGCCTCTACCCTATAGGCAGGCTAAGTTCTCCAAGTTCATTCTGAAGTCAATTGTTTGGAAGGTGACATGCATTTTTCCATAGAAGGAAAAAATGTGATAAATGGAATTACATTTCCAGGCCAGCCCACAAAAGAATTTTTTAAAGCTCCAACACTAGAAACATGGGCCATTTGCAATGAAAAAGTAGGAAATCTTGGTAATTCCACAAAACTCGGAAGACAACCCAATGGAACAAAAAATATTTTAGCTCAACTCTGGCATTGTGGTCAAGGAGGCAGGCAGACAGAGCTCCCAAAGATATCCAGAAAGACAAGGATTCTGACAGGCTGAATAGGACCTTAGCCTAGTTCTTTTCTATTTCGAATTTTGCTCCAAAACTGGTGGTTTTTTTTTTTAACAATAATGACTACCATACAGCGAGTACCTACTGCATGTGAGGCATTGTACTAGTAGGCAGCTTATAGAATTCCCTCCATTTCATCTTCACAACATTATGAAGAAAAGCCTATAGTGACCTATGTTTTCAAACGCATTAACAAAGAAGATCCCTACAACAGTACTTCTCAAACAGTGCTGTGCATGCAAATCTCCTGGTGTTTATGAAAAGGCAGATAACTGTTCAGCAGGTCTGGGAAAGAGCCTGAGATCTTGCCTTTCTAACAAACTCTCTGCTGATGCTTTGTCTCTGGGTCCAAGGACAACACTTTGAAGAGCAAGGCCATATAGCATAAATGACAAACGTCCATTAATGTCTGTTTCTTACTAAGTTTCTTGAAATAACCTTCTACACTATAGTCACTGATTCTCTTCTGCAAGCTGCTCAAGGCCACTGTCTCTGCTTTGGATCGGCTAGTCTGTTTCAATTTATGTTTAACTGTTCATTTAAATACAGGTGTTAAATATATATGAGCATATTCTTCCATCGTGAGCTCCAGGTCATCTCAATTGGGTGTTGGTTTTTCTTAGCACAAGCTAGATTGCTGGCCACAGGGTTTCAGGCCTCAACAGCTGCTCACAGCATCCTTTAGCTCTCCCCACCCAGCAGTCTTATAAAGGTAAAGCTCTTTCAAATTTCCTTTCTTAGAGCCACTGCCTTCATCTGCAGCAGGAAACAGCATAGCCTTTTAAAGAGTTCAAATCCGTATTCTTTTCACATAGTTGAAACAATACCAAGTATTAGTCGAAGGCAGTCACTGGAAAGATTCTTTGCAGAGCCCTCTCAGCAATTCCAGAAGCCCAGTAAAATTTGTTTCCTGGAAGGTTATTTGGTTTTTCTTGCCACCTTCCTCCCTTTAGGATTTTGAATGTGATCGTTTTTGAACTATTCTTCAAGCTCCCTTCTATTTTTAGAGGCTATGACTAACTCTTCCCCAATAGCATGAGTCAGAGAGAGGCCCTTCTACTCCAGCCAAGCTATACACTTTAGGGAGGAAAGAATCTTTCATAAATGTCTACAAATCCACTTGATGGTCTGTGGCCCTTAACAACATTTCTCTCTTCTCTTTAACATTTTGGGAGGTTAGTCTTGGAGGGTAGTCTTTCTCACATCCTTAGAAGGTAGCTGTTTATTTTGTGTTTACTTAAAAAAAAAAACAGGCAAGTTCACATTTCATCACTATTAGAAAAACGACTTGCAATCTTCCTCTAACTTTTATGTAGCAATCTTACTTCTACCACACGGAACAGGAATAGCTCTTCAAGTGTCCCACAATAGCTGTCACATCCTCCTGTGACCAGGCATACTCATTTCCTATGTCAGTTCTTGGCTCCCTCTAGCCCTCCCCCAACCCCCATCATTTCTCTGTCTCTATATTTCTGCAGTACTTCTGATCAAACCCAGAGCCTTTCACACGCTAAGCAAGTGCTCTATCACTCCTTAGGGATTTGTTGGCTGTTTTCTGGATACACCATGTGCTGTAAATATCCCACTGTAAAATAAAGCCTTCAGGAACGCATGCAGTGCTCTCTGTGTTTTGTCCAATGCTGGTACATTGGAACTGTCACTTCCTGTGATCTTCAGATACAGTTTTATGAGCACAGGAGCTTAAATAAGAGTGAGTCACTTCATATTCATTGGGCACCAACTTTGGTCAGATTCCTAACATCTACCAAGAAACCAATCTCCCCAAATGATCAATGTTTAGAGGCTCTTTCTTATCCTACAAGGCCAGGAGACAGTATGGCCTTTCTTTTCTGATCCTTTCTACTGTTATCTACTCTCTACTTCTCTCACTTACAACTTTCCTTTATATATCAATTATGGTTACTATACAGAGTTAACCTTCATCCTTTCAATTATTTTTACACCCACTTCATTTCCCCAGCTTATTTTCATAATTTACTTTATTCTAAGCAGAATACAGCACGTCTTATTATATTATGAACATCTAGGTAATCAGATGAGAATGTTGATTTTCATGTTTTCACTTCACACCACCATACAATTTCATCTCCAAGTGTTCTATTCTCCCGAAAAACCCTTTATCTTGAAAAAAAAAAAAAAAGCCTTGAATTCTCTAGTTCAAATGTAATCCACCCACCTAAGTGCTTTGGAGCCCATGGCCTCTCAATTCCATGGAAAATGTTTTCTTTCTTTTTTTAAAAAAAGAATATATCCAGGGATTTTGAGTATTGATTTGTTTTTATTTTGTGTGCATGGGTGTTTTGCCTGCACGTGCATCTGTGTACTGTGGGGATGCAGTACCCAACTAGGCCAAAAGAGGGCATCTGATCTCCTGCAACTACTCCTTTTACTGGACTCTTTCCATTATCATTTAGATATGTTCAACCTTCTTTTTTTTCCTGTGATCCACCACACACCTGACCCAACTAAGATTTTTATAACATATATACATTTGTTGATTGATTTAGTGTGTATATGTGTGTGTGTTTGTGTGTTTGTGTGTGTGTGTGTGTGTGTGTGTGTGTGTGTGCACCCACACACATGCTTGGTAGAAGTTGGTTCTCTCCTTCTATTAGGTGGTTACCAGGGATGAAACTCAGGTCATCAGGCCTGGCAGCAAGCGCCTTTACCGGCTGAGCCATATCATTGGTCCCCTAAATATGCTTAACTTTCACTCCCTTAAAAAGGAAGAAACACAACTTTCTTCCAACTATAACGCCAAGTGGCACTTGCCTTGAATTTGTTCTTCCATTGTCATGGATGATTTTCTTTTTTTATATGTAATTTATTTTTTGAGAAATATTTTCTTTTTTTTTTTTTTTACATCCTGACCACAATTTCCCCTCCTTCATCTCTTCCCAGTCCGCCCCCCACCTTCCCTCTCTCCCTTCTAATCCACCCCTCCTTGGCTTCTCTTCAGAAAAGGGCCGCCCATGGATATCAACCAAACATGGCATTTCAAGTTGCAGCAAGCCTAGGCACCTCCCCTTTTATTAAGACTGGATGAGGCAACCCAGTGGGAGGGAAATGGTCCCAAAAGCTGGCAAAAGGGTCAGAGAGAGCCCCTGAGTCTACTGTTAGGAGTCCACATGAAGACCAAGCTACACAACTGTCACATATGTGCAGAGGGCCTAGGTCAGTCCCATGCAGGCTCCCTGGTTGTTGGTTCAGTCTCTGTGAGCCCAGGTTAGCTGATTCTGTGGGTTTTCTTGTGGTGTCCTTAACCCCTCTGGCTCCTACAAATGGATGCTTTTCTTTCTTTCTTTCTTTCTTTCTTTCTTTCTTTCTTTCTTTCTTTCTTTCTTTCTTTCTTTCTTCCTTCCTTCCTTCCTTCCTTCCTTCCTTCCTTCCTTCCTTCCTTCCTTCCTTCCTTTCTTTCTTTCTTTCTTTCTTTCTCTCTTTCTCTCTCTTTCTTTCTTTCTAACATAAAACCAGGTTATAATCTAAAAGTCCAGAGTTATTTTAAACAGTAAAATATTTTCTCTGTAGAAAGTAGTAAAATAGAAATATTTTCTCTATAGAAAATAGTAAAAATGATAACATTTCCCCTTTTAAGTCAAATGATAGCTGAATTATACATATAAATATTGATTAGATTCTGGGATAAAGAAGAAACCTATCTTCATCAGTTCAGAGAGCTATGTTTTACTTAAGTTGTGTGAGATTCCTATTCATCTTCCCCTTCACTGTTTGATTTATGGCAGACATTTTTCTATAGGCTAATCCATAATCTAAAAAGATTTTAGCCTCCCCTCCTGAAAGTATGGCCAGGATTTTCTTTCATCAGCTTATTACAGTACAAATTCTTATCCTAATAGTGAAATGTTTCATTAAAGCTTGCCCAGTGATTGGGTAAAACCAAAACTTATTATAAACCAGAGTCATCCTAGGGTCCCCCCTGCTAGGTAGCTTCCCTGGATCTGTGGGATGCAGTCTGATTGTCCTTTGCTTTATATCTAGAATCCACTTACGAGTGAGTACATATCATGTTTGCCCTTCTGAGTCTGGGTTACCTCACTCAGGATATTTTCTAGTTCCATCTATTTGCCTGTAAATTTCATGATGCCATTTTTTTTCTCTGCTGAGTAGTACTCCGTTGTGTATATGTACAACATTTTCTTAATCCATTCTTCAGTTGACAGGCATCTAGGTTGTTTCCAGGTTCTGGCTATTATGAATAATGCTTCTATGAACATAGTTGAGCATGTATCTTTGTGGTATGATTGAGCATTCTTTGGGTATATGCCAAGAGTGGTATGGCTGGGTCTTGAGGTAGGTCGATTACCAGTTTTCTGAGAAACTGCTATACTGATTTCCACAGTGGTTGTACAAGTTTGCACTCCTATCAACAGTGGAGGAGTGTTCGCCTTGCTCTGCATCCTCTTCAACATATACTGTCATTAGTGTTTTTGATTATAACCATTCTCACAGGTGTAAGATGGTATCTCAGAGTCGTTTTTATTTGCATTTCTCTGATGACTGAGGATGTTGAGCATTTCCTTAAACATCTTTCTATCATTTTATATTCTTCTTTTGAGAATTATCTATTTAGCTCTGTAGCCCATTTTTAATTGGATTGTTCAGTATTTTGATGTCTAGTTTCAGAGCTGAGGACTGAACCCAGGGCCTTGCACTTGCTAGGCAAGCGCTCTACCACTGAGCTAAATCCCCAACCCCATGGATGCTTTCTTAAGTGCAGAAGCTTGCTCCATTTCCTCACCTCCTTTAAAAACTCAGTTCTTAGCTGGGCAGTGGTGGTGCACTGCTTTAATCCTAGCATTTGGGAGGCAGAGGCAGGTGGATTTCTGTGAGTTTGAGGCCAGTTTTTCTATAAAGCATGTTCCAGGACAGACAGTATTGTTACACAGAGAAACCCTGTTTTCAAAAACCAAACAAAACTAAAACAAAAATATCTCAGTTTCCAACCTTGCTTTTCTGATCACAGAATAACACCATTACTGCTTCTGTTAAAAGAAAGATTAATGGCCTCTTCTTTGCCAAACCCAATGAACAAATTAAAGTCTCTTTGCCACATGGACTGTAATTGATCACTCTTACCCTACTTCTAGTTTTATGCCTCTCTTGGAACTGCCTACTCCTTGAGTTTTATGGTAATATTTATTTCCTGATTCTCCTCATTCCTCTCATGTTACTTTGTGGACTCTTCCTTTGCATCTCTTAAAGGCCGGTCTCTCTCAATCTATATCGTTCTAATTAATCACCCACCTCATCTACTCTGATTGCTTTATTGAGCTTAAATCCCTACCTGTATCATCAGACCTTTCTCCTTGAGCTTCAAACTGTACATACTCAAGTGATACCATGTATATCACAATATATCTCACAGATATCTATAGACAAAACAGTGTGTCTTAACTTAATCTTCTGTACACAAACCCATACCTCCTGCTTCTCTACTCATCCCTCTTATCCATTTCACTGTCACCAATTTGGTGACTCATGTCTATCTTCACAGTTGTCCAGCCTTGAAACTTTAGAGTCATAATAATCCCTTCAGTCAGTCACCATGACCTATTAAGCCTATCTTCTAAGTATCGGATACACCTATTGTTTGTGGTGCTATATCATTAACTAAACTGGTTCCCCATCATGTCTTTTCTGAATTATTTAAATAACTGTTTTCCCTTCTCTTCACCTACTCTCTTAGCCACAGTGGTTCCATGAATGGATTGTCTTTAATGTAAATGAAGTCCCACCACTTCTAATTAAAGCCTTACCATGACGTCCCACTACTAGAGTCCAAGATGCTTCACATGCCCCACAATACCCCTTACAACCTGACCTTGCTTTCCAATCTTGTTCCTTACCATTTTTTAATCTCTTTGCCCAAGTAATGTCACCCTGAACACATCATCATGTCTCTTCACCTTTGCACACACTCTTCTTTCTGTCTAAGATGATTTCTTGTCTTCCAGTCAAACCCTTATTCTATTTTCAAGATTAGATCCTGGGTGTCATAAGAAATTATTAACTGATTTTCTTCTGTAGAGAACAGAGTGTGTAGGACACAGGAATAAGTGCATTTTTGTACTATAACTTAAGTTATTTAAAAATAAATACAACATTTTTTTTCTGGTCTCCCTACTGTACTCTTAGATATGCTGCCTCCACCCCAGCCCTTCCTCCCTGTCTCCATATGATACCCCTAGACTTAGCAGGAACAAAACACCTAGGAAACTTGGGACACTATGAAAAGATCAAACATATGAGTAGTTAGAGAGAAAAGAGAATAAAACCAGGTTAAGGGCATAGAAAATATTTTTACACAAACTCATAGAAGAAAATGTATTTTTTTACGCTTTTCTCTTTGGGGGACCCACCACTCAGCTCACAAATAAATACACGGAGACTTGTTCTTACTTATGAATGCCTGGCCTTAGCTTGTTTCTAGCCACCTTTTCTTACCTTTAATTATCTCTGTCTACCTTTTTCATCTGTGCTTTTACCTTTCTCTATTCTGCATACATTTCTTTACTTCTTACTCCATGGCTGGTTGTGTGGCTGTGTGGCTGGCCCCTGATGTCCTCCTCTCTTTCTCCTTTTCTGCTCCTTCCCTTCTTCTCTCCTATTTATTCTCTTTCCTGGCAGCCCCACCTGTTTCTCTCTCCTACCTTGCTATGGCCATTCAGCTCTTTAATAGACCAATCAGGTGTTTTATACAAGCAAAGCAACACAGCTTCACATAGTTAAACAAATGCAACATAAAAAATGCAACATATCTTTTTATCATTAAACAAATATTCCACAGCATAAAAGAATGTAATATATCTTTAACTAATATTCCACAACAAGACAATTTCATAAATAAATAAAATTAGAGATGAAAAGAGAGACATTATAACAGACACTGAGGAAATTCAGAGAATCATATGGACATGCTTCAAAAATCTAAAATTATGGATAAATTTCTTGATATATATGACCTACTAATGTTAAATATAGATTAAATAAACAACTTAAGCAGACCCATAACCACTAGTAAAATAGAAACAGTAATCAAAACTCTCTCAATTAAAAAAGCCCTTAACTAAACTGATTAAGTGCAGAATTATACCTGACCTTAAAAATAAGAACTAGTGCCAATTAGCTTAAAATTATTCTGAAATAGATAAATTGAAGGAACATTTCCAAATTCTTTAAATAAAGCTACTATTACACTGATACCAAAATCACACAAAGACTCAACAAAAAAGAGAAAATTATAGATCAGTATCCCTTATGAACACAGATACAAGAATTCTCAATAAACTATCTGCAAATCAAATTCAAGAACACATCACAAAGATTATCTACCATGATCAAGTTGGGTTCATCTCACAGATGTAAGAGTGGTATAACATAAGTAAGTCATTAAACTTAATCCACTACATGAACAGTTTAAAGGACAGAAACCACATGACCATTGTAGCACAAAACTTAAAAGGTCTTATTAATAAAACAAACCTAATGCCAGTTATTGGGGTGAATGCTGGAAGATCAGAGAAACAGAACAAGCCACAGCTAACCTCACCTTGCCAATTCCTCAGCTGATCCTGTTTCCTCAGACAGGATGCCTCTCAGTTCTTATCCAAATGGATCTCAGCTGAACCATGCTGCTCAAAAGCCTAAAAGCTTAACCAGCCTAGTTCCTGGTCCTCACGCTTTATATGCCTTTTTGCTTTCTGCCATCACTTCCTGGGATTAAAGGTGTGTGTCACCATGCCTGGCTGTTTCCAGTGTGGCCTTTAACTCACAGAGATCTAGGTGGATCTCTGCCTCTGGAATGCTAGGATTAAAGGCATGTGCTACCACTGCCTAACCTCTATGTTTAATATTGTGGCTTTTCTGTTCTCTGACCCCAGATAAGTTTATTAGAGTGCACAATATTTTGGGGAACACAATACCACCACAGACCATCTTATTAGGTACAGAAAAGGCCTTTGACAAAATTCAACATCCCTTCATAATAAAAGTCCGAGAGAGAGAGACAGAGAGAGAGAGAGAGAGAGAGAGAGAGAGAGAGAGAGAGACAGAGAGACAGAGAGAGAAACAGAGGAAAGAGAGAGAGAGGCTATGAGGGACATATCTCCATGTTATAACGGCAGTTTACAGCAAGCCAACAGCTAATATTATACTAAATGGAGAGAAACTCAAAGCATTTCCACTAAATCAGGAACAAGACAAGGATGTCCATTTTCTCCATACTTATTCAATATAGTACCTGAAGTCTTAGCTAGAACAATGACAATTGAAAGAGATCAAAGGGATGCAAATAGGAAAGGAAGAAGTCAAAGTGTCCTTATTTGCAGGTTATATGATTTTATATATATGAAAGATCCTATTGCTGATTTTAATATTTTCATCAAAGTATCAGGACATAAAATTAACACAAAAAAATCAAATAAGCACTGGAAAACCAATCTTCTCTAGGCAATCTGCATGTTTCAAGTGGTATTGAAAACCACACTGATGGATATGCAATATTAAACGTATCAGTTATTAAAAGTAAAAACAAAAAAAAAGAAAAAATTAACACACAAAAAATTAGTAGCCTTCTTATATACATATGACAAATGGACTGGGAAGGAAATAAGGTAAACAACATGTTTCACAATAGCCTCAAACATATCTTGGAATAACTCTTACCAAGCAAGTGAAAGACTTACATAATAAAAAACGTTAAGACATTGAAGAAGATACTAGATGTTGGCAAGACTTCTCATGCACAAGGATCAGTAGGATTAATATTGTGTAAATGTCCATCCCATCGAAAACAATCTACAGATTCAATGCAATCCCTGCCAAAATTTCAACACAACCAGGGAGTGTGAAAAGACTACCAGATAATAAAAGCACTGCTGGAAGTATTGGGATCCCAGATTTAAAGTTGTACTACAGATCTATAGTAATTAAAATAACATGGCGTTGGCATAAAAACAGACATGTTGATCAGTGGAATTAAATTGAATTCCCAGACCTAAGTCCTCACAGTATAGACACCTGATTTTTGACAAAGAAAACAAAAATACACGCTGGAAAAAAGACAGCATCTTCAACAAATGGTGCTAGTCAAACTGGATAACTCAAATCCAAGTGGATCAAGGATCTTTGAAATAAGATCTGGTGTCACATCTGCCTCGACCAGCAAGGAAGACACAACACCAGGCTCTTCTCCATGAAGTTTATTCAGGAACCTTGAAACAATCTTCTGACTTCTGACCCCGGGGAAAGCCAACCCACAACCTAAATAGCTTCTGGGAAGCCAACCCCAATCTGCCACATGGGTACTGTGGATAGGTCCAGGTGCGCGGAAAGCAAGCCAAATCCTCAGCCTTAGCCAAATAAGGAGTTGTTTATCACAGAGAGCACTCACCTTCGGGAGGGTGGAAGGCAGAAGCCAGCGCCATCTTTGAGGCGTGGCTGCACGCAGCTTTCTACAATCTGGTACACTAAATCTAATGAAAGAGAAAAATGCTTGAACTCATTTGCATAAGAAAGGACATTCTGAACAGGATCCCAATAGCACAGGCATTAAGACCGACAATTAATAAATGAGACATCATGAAACAAACGAACAAAATCTCTACAACAAAGAACACTGTTGTTTGAGCAAAGAGTCAGTCTACAGAATGGAAGAAAAATTATTATCAGTTATCCATACACAGAGGGTCAGTATCTAGAATATACAAAGAACTTAAACACACACACACACACACACCAAGAATACAAGTAGCCCAATTAAAAATGGGACACAGAACCAACAGAGGGTTTTCAAAGAATGAAACACAAATGGCTGAGAAATATTAAAAATTTTTTGACATTCTTAGCCATCAGAGAAATGCAAATTGAAACAACTTTGAGATTCCATGTTACCTCAGTAGGAATGGCCAAGGTCAATAAAACACTGGTGAGGATGTGTGGAAAAGAGAGCACTCACTCATTGCTGGTTGGAGTGCAAACTGGTACAGCCACTATGTAAATCAATGTGAAGGTTCCTTAAAAAACTGGAAACAAGTTTACCATGAGATCCAGCACTCTTTGGCATTACCCGAAGGACTCTACACCCTACTACAGAGACACTTGCTCATCCATGTTCATTGCTGGTCTATTCAGTATCCAGAAATTGTAAACAGCTAAGATGTCCATCAGTTGATGAATAGATAATGAAAATGTAATATATTTACACTATAGAATATTATTCATCTGTCAAGAAAAGTGAAAGTAGGAAATATGTAGATAAATTGATGGAACTAGAAACAATCATCCCGAGAGAGGTCACCCAGATCCAAAAAGACAAATATCGCATGCTTTTTCCTTTATGTAGATGTTAGCTTTTAAACTTCAGATATGTGTGTTTTGTTTAGAGTATTCACAGAAGTTAGGTAACTAGTAAGGGAGCAGGAGATGTTTCAAGGAAGGACATATAGAATACAGTGTTATGAGGGGATAAAGGGAAACTAGAACAGGAGGATTAAAGGGGGTGTGGGATGAGACAGGATAGCTTAGGAGAGGATATGGGGAGGGATAACTAAAACACACTAAAGGTCTTTTTAAAAGCCATATGGGAACCTACTACTGTAGAAGTTTCCCAAAATCTATACATATATAAAAGGAACATAAATGGGGTAACCATATAATAGGAGAGACAAAATCCTAACTAGATAGCATATGCTACCAAATGAAACCCCAGATGCTGTGACTGGGTTGCATCTTTTTGAGTCACTGGCCAAAGGGGCCCAAAGGACCCATCCACAAACTGATAGTAAGGTCATATTGCTGAACATATCACTTACTTATGTCATTGAATTTGAAGAAAATGAGCTGATGCCCAACTAGAAGCTTCATCCCTACTGACCAGTGTTTGTGGTGATGGGAAGTACTCTGCAGGCCTCCAGAGGAGAAAAGTAATCATCTTGTCAGTCAGCTATGAACCCTGTGAGTTATAATATCAATATGCCTGCAAGATATGTACACTGGTGTAATAATGGCATGAATATTAGAGAAATAACCAACCATTTTTTGACCTGATCTAAGGACCATTCCATAAGATGCAACCTTTACAAAAGCCTGAGACTAGATAAGTCATGGGCCTAGGAGAAAACCTACTAATCCTATCCTGCTAAATGAACATAGGAGTAAAATGATCCCTAATGTCATGTTGCTGTACCTACAGACCAGGGCCTCACTCAACCCTCAGCAGAGAAGCTTTTTCTTGCAGCCTAGAGCAATTAACACAAAGACCCATAACTGAGACTTGGACTACTCAGCCCTGACAGGAATGTCTTGATCACACTGCTCTTATCAAGGTTCAGGGATCTATGTGGAAAAGGGGGCAGAAAGATTATGATAAGAGCCAGAGGTTTTAGAGACTTTTCTAGACACAACAGGGCCGATGCACATATGAACTCATAGGAACTGTGACAGCATGAAAGACCTGTGCAAACTCAAGCTAGACAAAATTCCCAACATGAAGGAGGGAAGTGGGCACAAACTCCCATTCCTGACTAGGAAGCTATTTGCAATTGACAAGTGCTGGGAGATGTCAAATTAGTTCTCCAGTGGAGTGACACTGTATATAAACCACACTCTCGTGCAGCCCAATGCTCAGGAGGTGATGGCCAACACAAACTGGACTCTGTGTTTTTTAGTGACTTTTGTTTCTGTTTTTGTTGTAAAAAGAGAAAAAGAACATCAAGTTGCGTGGATAAAGAGTGGGGGAATCTGGGAGAAGTTGGGGGATGGGAAATATGATAAAACACAGTATATCAAATTCTGAAAGAATAGATAAAAAAGGAGTTAAAAAGGCACAGGAGTCATGTCTTATAGAAAGTTGTCACCCCTTAACCTCCCACACTATACTTTTGTTCTCCCTTCAGTCTTGATTTACCAAGGAGTCCTTCAAGAGAAAGCCATTTATCATGGAATAATTGGTGTTATTCAGCTTTGTAATATTCATCTGTTTCTTGCTATGCATTTCTTGTGCTCATAATTCCCCAAGAACAGTGTGTGTGAACCTCCTCAGGCATATACGCTCAAAATACTTGGATAAGGTCACATAGGCAGCGCCTTCTGCCTCTGGGCTCCCTGCTCCATTTTTAGCATTTGAATTGGGTATCTGCCTTTTGCAAATATCCCCTTTAGCTACATCCAAAGATAGGGCCAGCTCCAAACAAAGTATCTAAGGCCCCTGGACTAAGGTAAAACATGCTTTCAGAGGCAACCTGGCTCCTAGGCCAAGTGCCTGGCTCCTAGGTGCACAGCTTTGCTTCTTGTGCAAATCAAGTTCAGATTTCCCCCCTCTTCTCACTGCCCCAGAGCAAAAACATTTTCTTCTTACCAGGTGCTTCAAGCTGCCATGCAGATTGACTGGCTGTCAACACTCCTCCCCAGCCCTGTCAGAAAACTAGCAGCATAGGAAGATAGAGGCAGTTTTATTTTAGTGACTTAGAGATTTCTTTACCTATCACCTGCAAGTTTGTAGTTTGAGCACATTCATGATAGACTCATAATGTTTTCACCTCACCACAGATGAGGAAATATTTCTAGCACATAAATTCCTTTTCTGATTGATTCCAGCTCCTATCTAACTCCACCTTTATTCACTCCCCCTTTGGGTTGCAAATAAAGTTAACCAGGAAGCTTCTGGTGGGGACCTTGCAATTCTTGTATTGTAAACATGAAGGTTGTTGCTGTTTTTGGAGAGATATAGACCATCCCCAAGAGAACCAAACAGAATCATGGTGGCAGATGAATAAACGAGTTGGATGAAAAAAAAAACCCAAAAAATAAAAAAGAAAGTTGTCGCCCCCTTAACCTTCCACGCTATACTTTTGTACTCCCTTCAGTGTTTTTCCTCTAAACCTCCACATGCATCTAGAATTAGAATAATCACACTGTATTATTGTCCCAGATTGTGAGTTCCTTGAAGAAAGGGTAAACATACTATTGTTTTCAATTTTTAAAATGTTGGTTTTATGTATATGGATGTTTTGCCTGCATGAGTGTCTGTGCACCATATGCATGCAGTGCAAACAGAGGCCAGAAGAGGGCATCAGATCCTGGACTCAAGTCACAGTAGGTAATGTGGGCTGCCACATGGGTACAGGTAATCAAACCTGGGCCCTTTGGGAGAGCAGTAAGTGCTCTCAGCCACATATCCATCTCTCCATCCCAATCATATTACTTCATATGGCTTCCCTAGAATCTAGTAGAATGTTTGGCAAATATTCATTGTACAAATGAAGAAATTAGTGGAAACAAACATATTCTTTCTAAACAGAGCTTCTAAGCAAGCCTGTGATCCTGTCAGTTCACCTATACTCTGTCCTTTAACTATATGTTGCTTCTAGAAATGATTCTCTACACGTATTCTTGTTCAGTGTTATCCATCACTTTGTCAGATTATGCATGACATAATCTAATACATTTCATTTGCTTATTTTGGGTGGTGATGGTAGGTACCACAGTGTGCATGTGGAAGTCAGAGAACAACTTTTAGGAGTTGGTTTTCTCCACCATTTGGGGCCTACGGTTCAAACTCAGATCACCTTTACCTGATAATCCATCTCTTGGGCTTTTCAAGGTCTCTCCCATTTTTATGTCATAGGTAGATTTGAGATGTATTTGCATGTCCTCTGAGTCACTGAACAAAAGTAACTGGTATAAGATGTCCCGTTTACTAAATCCCAACAATGTTCCAAGCCTTGTGTTTTGTGTTTTTATATAAGGTTATTAAAGTATTTGCTGCAGGCTAAGTATTTTGATCCCTCCCTTATAGCCAAGGAAACTATCACTATTTTAGTTACACACCCTGCTCAGAGTCCTATTTTCAGTAAATAGCGAAGCTGAAATGTGACCTAAGTGTCGTTTGTTTGCTTGTTTGTGGTAGGATTTCTCTTAGCCACATATCCACTAGAGTGGTCTAGTACTCACTATGTAGCCAAGGGTGTCCTTAGATTCCTAGCAATCCTCCTCCTTCAGCCTCCTTAGGACAAGGATTTCAGGCATGCTTCATCATGTTCATCCCTGAGCTACGATTTTTTTTCCTGCAAGTTCATGCTTGATTTGAAATGCTACACTAATTGAAAGGGCCCCATCTAGTATTTGGCTACAAGACAATAGGCTCTCTATGGTTGGCTTGAACCCCTTGGTGTCTAGTGCTCATTACGTCTCAAGGTAGGCATTCCATCTTTGGACTTCTCTAAGCATCTTTAAAGCTCTTATTATAGTGATCCAAAATTATCACTTAGCCAAAGAAGATGATTGAAGAGGCTTTTGGTTTTCTATTAAAACTTCCTTTCCAGTCTGACCAAATTGTTCTTTCATTTCTTTGACTATAGTTATTCAACTAGTTACAGGATTATCTTGACAAACAGCTTAAGCATCCAAATTATATTTTTACCATCTCATCTGCAAGGAAACTATTGGAAACCATGTCCAGTGTCTGGGTGAAATGAAATCTATAACTATCACATGATCTGATTTGCTAATCCAGGAATAGCAAAAGGAAATGAAATCTAAAAGGAATATTTGTGTTTTCACAGGGCCATTTATCAGTGACTCAAAGCAATAAATTTCCAGTGCCATATTTTCAGACATCATTAATAACCTGTCACACACACACACACACACACACACCCATATATCCTTGTCCAGTGGACTTCTACTGCTTTATCAAAGGGCATCTAAAAAGACAGTTGATTGGCTTGATCTGTTTGGGAGGCATCTAGGCAGTGGTACCAGGTCCTGTGCTCATTGCATGAGTTGGCTGTTTGAAACCTGGGACTTATGCAGGGATGCTTGGCTCAATCTGGGAGGAGGGGACGGACCTGCCTGGACTGAGTCTACCAGGTCGATCCTCAGTCCTCGGGGGAGGCTTTGCCCTGGAGGAGGTGGGAATGGGGGGGGTGCGCTGTGGGGAAGGGGAGGGGGGCAGGAAGGGGGAGAACAAGGGAATCTGTGGCTGTTATGTAGAACTGAATGGTATTGTGAAACAAAATAAGAGGAAAAAAATTAAAATAAAAAGGCAGGGCATCACATTTAAATTATACATCACATTTAAATTAAATATATAAATCATTCTGTTGTTGACACTTGGTGTGGTTGTTTAAATGAGAATGCCCCCCCCCAGGTTTATGTGTTTGAATGCTTTGTGCCCAGTTGGTAGAACTACTTGGGAGGGATTAAGAAGTGTAGCTTTGTTGGAGGAAGTGTGCCACTGAGAGTAGGCTTTAAAGTTTCAAAGGCCCACATCACTTCCAGTTAACTCTCTTTTCTCTCTCTCTCTCTCTCTCTCTCTCTCTCTCTCTCTCTCTCTCTCTCTCTCTCTCTCTCTCTCCTCCCTCCCTCTCCCTCCCTCCCTCTCCCTCCCTCCCTCTCTCCCTCCCTCCCTCCTTTCCTCCCTCCCTCTCTCTCTCTCTTCCTCCGATGTTGTCTCGGCTACTGCTCCAGCACCATGCATGCTGGCCTGCTGCCATACTCCCTGTCATGATGGTCATGGACTCTACTGTGCTCTGAAATTGTGAGCCCCTAAATTAAGTGCTTTCTCATAGTGGGTAACTAAGACACCTGGGATCTTCAGGCTTTCACTCCAATTTTCTATGATTGCATTTCTATGCTGTGTCTCTGTGTTTTGATATATTTCCTCTGCCTGGCTAATTCTCCAAATTCCTACATCCTTCTAAGGGCTCATAGCCAATCCCTCTGACTCCTTACATACATTCTTGGTCCTCTGAGAATCAATGCATGCAGCTTTTCTTTTAGACACATTCTCTGTTGTCCCTATGCTGAGTTAAGTGCTTCTGCTCCTGGCAGTAGAAAGTTGACACAGTGCCTGCCACAAAGTATATCTGAAACAAATGCTACCTTCTTTCTCTTTTCTTTCACAAATACCTCTAAAATAGTATTAATAATGCTATATTATGTTTTTCTTTTCTGACCTCATCTGGGAACTCATTCATTCATCTATTCATTTGTTCATTCAACAGATATTTATTGTATGTCTAGTGTGTGTGCAAGTCATATCATGTAGGTACCTGAGATGACTGCTAAAATATTTCCATTCACTGAGTCTTTTCATTATTGTATTCATAGTGTCTATCACAAACTCCTAGAAAATGGAGTGTTTATTTAGTATTTGTTAAGGGAGTGCCACTCCTCAGCCAAGTTTCTCAAACTGTGTTTCTTGGACCACTTGCAGCTGGATCAAGGAGAGGTGCACATTATAGCATCAATTCCCATGTCCCTCTCCACATCTACAGTCAGAGTTTCTTAAAGGTGTGTTGCAACAATCCACACTTATATTTAGTTTTCTATGTATTTCTTTCATCGCAGAATTTTTTCTTTTGACATCTTATAATTTACTAAAACCTACACAAAATATAAAAATCATAATAAAAACAATCTTCAGATACAGCTCAAGAATATGAATCTTCCGTTCTTTTAAATACAAGTCAAGGAAATACTATCATGTCACACATAAAAACATGGCATCCACTTTTTGAAAATAAACTTATGAACGCTCTACATATTATCTGTATATCCTCCAGCTTGAGTGTAATGTTAACTCATGGTCCGGAGACTCCCTCACTGGATGATTTTTAGGCAGGCCTAGCTTAACCCTTGCATATGCAGTTTTTATTTATTTTTAAAGCCCTTGCCCTAATCTTGACATTTATTAGGGTCACTGCCAACAAGAGAGGGAAAGGAGATAATGCCTTTTCTGAAAAGTGTGGCTAACAACATTGAATCGTTGTTTCCTTGAGATACAGTTTGACTATGTTAACTCAGGCTGGTCTTGAACTTGCACTCCTACTGTCTCTGAGATTATAGGCATGTGCCACCAACTCCAAAGAAATCATTTTAGTGCCTTTCCCTCCTGTTAGAAAATTTAGAAAAGGAGAATTATTTAAAATTCTCTATGAAGTTTTCTAAAATAGACTTTGAATATTAAAGTAATTAGACGAAACTGTCTCTAAAGTCTAAGATGACAAGTAGAATTATTGCTAATAAAATCTTATCTTAATTCAGGTCAAATTTATAATACCAGAGAGTTCTCATTTTTTACAGAGCTGCTTGAACACTTTATATTAGTATATAGGGATCCTTTGTGTGATTTAACAATATAATATATTGATCCCCATATTTTACACTTCGAACTGTAAATCTACTGAGAATATATTAAAAGTTGGTTGCACGAATCTGCATTTCAATCGAGTTCAACAGGCATTTCTTTTATACAAGAATTCGAGAATCACTACAAAATAGGAAAAAGAAAGGAATAGCATATATAGGAACTCTTTGTGTAACCTAACAACACAATATATTGATCTTCATATTATAGATGTGAACTGTAAATTACTAGAGTATGTCCCCAAATGATTTGTACATTCATGCTGATCATATATGTGATTTATCTGATAACCTACTCTTTAAATTTTTAAATTATAATTTTTAAATTATATTTTTATTGATTTATTTCTGTGTGCATGTGCACATATGTGTGAGGCACATGTGTGTCAGGATGTGGAAGTCAGAGGACAACTTTCAGAAGTCAGTTTTATCTACAGTCATCTGGCTTAGGGGAAGATGCCTGTATGCACTGAGCCATTGTGAAGGTCCTGATACCCACTCTTGATCAGTGATAGTAGGGCTCACTCTCTGAGAGCATTTGATACATTCAACAGTTTTATGCCATATTTTCCCAAGTGTACACTATTATAAAAGTGTTCTTTGGCTGGGGATGAGGATCAGTGGTAAAGCACTTGCCAAACATGTGCGAGGCCTTGGGTTCTATCCTAACCACAGGGGAAAAAAGTGTCCTCTGTGAAATAGTTAGGAAATAAACTCCGAGTCAACCAAAATTAAACACCGAGGCTTTTTTTTTTCCTGGAAAGACTTTAAAGGTCAGGTGTTATGATCATGCTTTTTGCTTAGAACAACCGAGGTTGTCCTTGCAGCTGGATGCAAATCTCTTAACTATCCCCAAGTGTGTACTTCCCCTTCCTGTAGCTTCTTTCTGTATTTTAAACTTAATTGAAGGTTTCTGTGCTCGTGTCACTGTTTCCAAACCAGACTGAGAGAAGATGTCTGCTTGGTACCTATTCCACTTCACATCCAGTGACTTGAGGATTGTGTGCCATGAGTTCTTTCATGGAGGTAACAATGAGCATGAAAATATGCTGAAAGAAATCTCTACATGGTGTGTGAGCAAGCTTACCCTTTATATGATCTCTTTAATAGATTTGGAGTTAGCAAGAGTGTAGTTATGAGTACCTGGGCACATGTTTGCAATTCTAGTACTCAAAAAGTTAGGACAGGAGAATTTGTAAATTGGAGGCCTGTTTGGGCTTAGTGAGTCCCAAGACAACTTGGGCTATATAGTGTGGCCCTGTCTCAAAAAGAAAAATAAAATAATAATGATTATGAAAAACAAAAAGAATGTATTGATGGCTTGGATAGAATAATAGTTAGAAAAAAAAAACACTAGATCTTTTCTGTTTCACACAATACCATGCAGTAAATGCTGAAAATGTCATGCGATTCCTCAT
This sequence comes from Peromyscus leucopus, assembly GCF_004664715.2. NCBI lineage: Eukaryota > Metazoa > Chordata > Mammalia > Rodentia > Cricetidae > Peromyscus > Peromyscus leucopus. The sequence goes on from NC_051083.1 coordinate 94,027,861, forward strand.
TGCGACCTGCCTAGACAGCCACGTCATCAGCACAGATTGGAATTTAAGTGTTAGGGAAGGTAGACAGTACATCTAGTGCCAATCTAGAGGAGAGGTAAAAGACTTTCACAACGATTTTGGCACTGGTAGAGGATGCTTTGCAATCAAGTTTGCAACCACAGTAGGAAAGGAATCCACCAGAGAAATCTTCCTGCAGCACACCCTTCTTAAAAAGTCCATTACAGAGCAACGCTGGGTCTGCCAGTAGTCCATCCTTCAACAACTGTAAATTGCATTCCTTACTAGGCAGAAATCCTTTTGATGTCCTTTTCTTTCTGAAAAGCTATTAAACAATGAACAAAAATAAAATTCCTTTGTTGTCATCTTAATTTTAAAGCCAGTTGCCAGATTACCAGTTAGAACATCAGGGGATCATCGTGAAATGTTCTTTAGGAATGAATTAGGTATGTAAGATTTGTCTTCCAAAGCACAACTTCCTTTTAGGAAGCCTTATTTTGGGTTCTATGCCTGTATTCCTGGGAACCAAAATGATCTCTTTTTAAGAGCTTGTGTAAAATAAAGTTGAATAAATGGAAATTTTCAGTAGTCATCAAAGGAACATGAAAACACTGATTTGGATCATAAAATGTCCAGAAGAGATTATGACGAATGAAGAAATCCTTTGGCCTCACTCCTTCCTATCCTATGCCTGCCCCCACACAATAATTAAATTTCAAATCATTTTTAGTTGTGGGGAGTTTATATCTTACCTCTAAATAACATGACTGTTTATTTTAATTTGAAATATTGCTATTGACTTTCTCCCTTCATAAAGGAGGAATTTGCTTACATAATGCTCCTGTTTGCACTTCTGTACTCCTCATTCTCTCAATATGGTTGAGAACATTTTGTTTTCTGTTGTTTGATGGTCTCTGTCACAATCTTCAAAACACCAGCGGCTTAAAAATACTCTAGGCTGGGGCTGGAAAGATCCATAAAATAAAGTGAATAAATATAAATTAAAAATCAATTGAAAGATCAGTTGTCTACAAATGTGAAAGTTACTTCTGGGTTGTTAATTATATCTCATTTGTAATGAGGAAGTGTGAATCCTCCAACATTTTCTTTTCAAATTTTTTTGGTGATGCCATTGCATTTTCATGTAAGTTTTAAGATCATTTTGTCAATTTCTTCTTAAAAAAAGCAGACTTGAATTTTTATAGGTATTTCTTCAAACCTGTAGTTCAATGTGAATATACTGTCCTTAACATTTTAAATTAAGGATTGTGTTTTTTTTAATTAAAATATATTTACATAATTTCACCTCTCCTACCAACCCTTTCAATGCTTCCTTTTCAAACTTTGTGGCCTCTTTTTCTTCAATTATTATTGTCACATATATATGAATAAACATATAAATACAGCCCACTGAGTCTGTGTAATGTTGCTTGCATGTAAAAGTTTTTAAGGCTAATGATTTAGTTTTGGATAGCCATGATGTTATTGTGAACAAAGTTGCTTTCTTTAACAAAATTAATTTAATTAAAATATAATTATATAATTTTCTCCTCCTTCCTCTTCCCTTTCCCATGTCCTCCTCCCTTCCTGTTCCCTCTCAAATTCATGGTTCTCTCTCTCTCCCCTCTGTCTTTTTTTTTCTTTTCTTTTTTTTTTTTTTGGTTTTTTCGAGACAGGGTTTCTCTGTGTAGCTTTGCGCCTTTCCTGGAGCTCACTTGGTAGCCCAGGCTGGCCTCGAACTCACAGAGATCCGCCTGCCTCTGCCTCCCGAGTGCTGGGACTAAAGGCGTGCGCCACCAACGCCCGGCCCTCCCCTCTGTCTTTTAACCACTGTTAAAACATATACATAAAACCATATACACATAAATGAATAAACATATAGATACAGTTTGTTGAATCCATTCAGCTCTAGAAGTATATGCAACTGAATGCATATACTTCTAGAGCTGACCACTTAGTACTGAGTAACCAGTCAGGTACCTCATCTCTGGGGAAAACTAATTCGCTTTCTCTCAGATATTGTTAATTATTGTAGCTCTTCATCTAGGTGTGGAGCCACATGAGATTTTCCCCATCTACATTGGGATATCATGTGGTATTGGAATTTTTCAGATTTTCTTTGGGCAGGCATACTGTGGAGAGTTCATGGTTATAGCTTCCCATGGAAATAGCTAGAAGGTAAAAATCTCACAGCAAGACTTTCTGGTCCTCTGGCTCTTACAATCTGTCCTTTGCCTCTCCCATGTTTCCTGAGCCTTGTGTATTGGAGTTGTGTTGTAGATGTTAGCAGTTAGGACCAGATACCCCATGTCAGTTGTTCTCTGCATTTGATCAGTTGTGGTTTTCTGTGATGATCTCTATCTACTGCAAAAACACACTTATTTGATAAAGGAGGAGAGCTACACTTACCTGTATATACAAAGATAAGCATTTAGAATGTGATAAGGAAGTATACTGGTTTAGGAATGTGGCAGTGGTAGGTTCTCTTCCATGACTAGCAGTATGTTGTTGGTTAGGTTTATAGCAGCTTGCATGATTTTCCTCCTTTAAGAGGGCCTCAAGTCCATTTAGTCAGCTGTTGGTTACCACCAAGATACAAATGCCACTATTGCACTTTTAGGTAGATCTTGCTGTACTGGTTATAGTTGTGGTTCATAGTTGTGTAACAGTTTCCTCTAATACTGAATCATTCCATCCTGCAGGGAAGCTTTTTAGGCAGGAGGGTAAACAACTAAAAAATAGATTCAGAAAGTCCCTGAAATTGAACAGATTCACTAGGCTCCTTCTTCTTCTTAAGAGTAAACAGGCCAAGTTGCTGTGTCATTCCAGTACAGGCAAGCTGCAAAAAGATGGAAACCAGCAGAGCTTCCTGGAAGAGTTTTAGACCAACTGAGTCACTTGGAAAGGACATTCTCCATCTTGTTGAGCTGTGCAGTGCATTCCAAGTTCCTACCCTTGGTGAACTGACACTCAGCTGAGGAAGGCTTTGGTGATGCAGCTGTCTTTGAGTCATTTCTGCTCCTGTAAGTGACCCAATAAAACTCATTTGTTCATCAAGTTGAACTTTGGTGCTATCAGTACTTTGGTCCATCGTGGACTTCATATCTGAGTAGACATAAGTGTGGCATCTCCCTAGAAAACATCTTGTCACACAACTGCACCCCGGTTGGCTAGGACTGTTGGTTGCTTTCCTCTTTTAACAGCTTGCCTATCACCTTCTGGTACCATAAAGTTAGTACTCAGGGAGGAGGTTTTTTGGGTCAAATCTCTGAAGTTCTATGTCCATAGTGTGTGATATCTTCAGCAATAGAGACTTACCTTCAACTTCTAGAAGACAACCAAGGACAATAGCAATAGTGACACAACTTCATTTAAATATATATAAGTGTAATATATACATATATACTAAAATGTAATTTCAGGTAAATATAAAATGATGATGTCCCATGTCTTTTTCAAGCATCATTAGTGTTATTTATCTCACCTCTCTTCCCCTCCTTTTGTGTTACCCTCCTCCCCCTTTCCCCATTTAAAGCCCCCTCATAGTTGCTTCCTTAACTTTATCTTGAATTATTTTAGCATTAGTGTTTAAATATACAACTATGGGTATTGACCTTCTATTCTGCAGTTTTGCTAACTTATTAATCCTCATAGTCCTTTTTGTGGACTCCTTAGGGACACACACACACACACACACACACACACACACACACACACACACACGATCATGGCACTTGTGAACAGAGACAATTGAATTTATTATTTTCCAATCTGAATTCTTTTTATTTCCCTAACTTGCCAACTGCCCTGATTGGAACCTCCAGTACACTGTTGTTTGTATACAACTTCTTGTCCCTGATCTCAGAGCAAAACTTTCAATCTTCACTATTGATGATAGTACGTGTGGGACTTTCAGAGATGCCCTTAATCATGGTGAAAAAGTCCTGTTCTATTTATAGTTTACTGAGAGGTTTTCATCAGGAAAAGGGGTATTGAATTTTTTCAAATGCTTTTTCTGAGTCTGTTGAGATGATCATGTGGTTTTTATCCTTTATTCCATTGATGTACTCAGCATGAGTTTGAAGAGTACATTGTGAGAACTGCTAGAGGAGTCTTCTAGCCACACAGTGAGAAAGTTCCTTAACTTATCCAAAATTATCCTTCACAAGACCTTGTCAAAGGATTTTCTGAACCTAGGAAGACACACTTAGGTACAATTTTGTGGGAAGCCACTAGAGGGAGAGTTTGAGAGATACCCCCCAAAGAACCCATCTAGAAACACCTTGTGAAAAAAATCCTTTAATTCTGTAACTTAAAAATCATTTTACTATTTTAAAGAAGTTGCTGGAGGGAGATACTGAAAAAAAAATTAGTAAACTCCATTGGTGACTGTAGAGTACGCTAAATTGGCCAGAAAATCCTGACAGATGGTGCTCTTTCTCCCCAAAAGAGAGGATAAGTATGGCTGGATGGCAGGAGATGTGGAGTCTCAGAGATCCTAGAAGCCAAGCCAGAAAGGAGAACATACTTGAGACATTTGCTTGCAGGAAAGAGAGAGTTCCACTCTGAAGTAGCCAACGTTGCTTGATTCTCTGGGAAACAAAAATTTCAGAAGTTTACTTCTAGCAACCTGAGTAAAGGAAAGGGAATTATAGGATAATGTCCCCCATTTAAGGGTACCAACTTTAAAATAAATTCTTGTGGATGGAATACCAAGTCTGCCACTAGTAAGTTGACGATCTTAAGTATTTTACCTTCCCAGCCTTCAGGGTTGGTTTCTCTCTCTCTTTTTAGCCTATTGCAATAAGCACAGAGCTGTTAAAAATGAAATGAAATTGCGCTTTAACACTAAGTATCCAGTACACAGTAATCATTCTTTTAAAAGGGATGGCTCAGGCTGGTGAGAGGGTTCAGTGAGTGAAGGCCTTTCCTTCGAAAGCCTGATTACCTGGGTCTGATATCTGGCACACAAGTAAAGGTGGAAAGAGAGAACCAACTACACAGAATTGCCCTCTCACTGCCACATGAATGTTGTGGCACACACAAGCCCACGTACACACAATAATAAGTCTTAGAAGTTCAGATGAATATTCCTTTTTTCCATGATTCAACAAAGAGTGTATTGATCGGAGACAATGACTTCAGGTCACAAGTTGGAGTTAGCACCAAGAAAGTAATTTTATCCAACTTTCCAGTTGAAAGATCATGAACCCTGAATACAGTATGCTTGAATTCATGAAGGGTTGATTTAATTCTTTTATGTAAGAATAAAATTTTTCAGACATGCTAATGCACAACTGTAATACAACTGCGATCCCAGCACATGGGAAACAGAAGCAGCAGGAGTTCAAGGTTGTGTGACTATATAGTGAGTTCAAAGCTACCTGGGGCTACATGAAACACTGTCTCAAAAATGAAACAAAACAGAAGGGTAAAATTAAAGATGAAATGTAGAAAGTTTACTATCAGGGTGCTAATGACAACAGAAAATCCTGCCACATGCAACTTTAAGTAATAAAGTATATCTTCTTTCACAACACATGCCTATTACCTGCATTCAGTCCTTCCTTATCCCCTAACATTTAGCCTTTTTGCTCTCTTTCCTACATGTTATGTGGTACCCAAATGTGCATTTTACATATGAAAGCTGATATAAAGCTACTTGTTTTTCTAGTTCTAACTCTGTCATGGATTTTTTTGGGGTCGGTGGTGGATAAGTGTGTAAAAAATATATTCCATAGTGAAAGCGTAAAATCCAGTGTGAAACTACACAGCTTCCATTCTAAATAGCCATCTAACTGTATAGTTCACTTGAGATCTACAGATTGTTGGGTCTAGTTAATTTCAATGTGTGTGTTTTTAGCTATCACTTTTTATAATAAAGTTTATGAATAATAAAAATATTTTAGAATAACAACAGCAATAGAGTATAATGTATTAGCTAACATAATGCACATCCAGACATAGTGTGTGCGACAGGATTTGTTAATTCATCAGCTTAATTTCAAGAAGGACACAAGATTTTTGGTCCTCTTGTTTCTATCTAAAGTACCCCAGTCATCCTAGGCCTTGTTTTTAATATTTATAAGAAAGCTATTTGTAGCAAATACTTTTTGTTTTGTTTTTCTTTCTTTGAGACAGGGCCTCACTATGTATGTAGTTCTGACTGTCCTGGAATTCACTCTGTAGACCAGGCTGGCCTCAGTCTCACAGAGATCTGCCTGCCTCTTCCAAGTGCTGGGATTTAAAGTGTGTACCACCATGCCCAGCTTGCCGTAATTACTATATGTATGCTTGCTCCCATTACATGTCTCTTCTCCAAGAATAAGTCAAAAATCCTTTATTTCAGTCTCTCTGGGATCCTCATTAGTTATTGCCCATCTTGAACTTATGAATAACTGTCATCACAAGGTTACAAACTCTAATTGTCTTGTGCCTGTGTTCCTAAACTGATCACCAGCAAGAAGAAAATTGTAGCTAATTTACCCAAGTCATGTCCATGGAAATTAGAGATTTAATCCAAGATGCCCACCATCTAACAGAGATCACACGTACAACAGAGAAAAGGTAGAGGAAGAAATTATAGATATAAATAACATAATGTAAATTTACTCCAAATAGGACACATATCTCTAGATTGGAAATTTCCCTTGAAAGACTGTCACAGAAAGTGAAAAGAAAATGAAACAGCTTTAGGAACACAGGGTTTGTAAAACTATCAATAATAGCCAAGACTATACTAATTAAAAATACCTGTATGACAACTATTACCTAAAGAAAGGCACTAATTTTCAACCAGTTTTGCCTCTGTATTAGCTTGCCAGGAGCAACTGGTAATGACTGGAGACATTTTGGTCATTGTAATTTGGAGTGTGAGTGTGTGTCTGTGTATGCAGTTGTGCAAAAACATAATTACTATGTACAATTGGTATAGGTATGAGGCTGAGAGTGCTGTAAAACACCCTACAGTGTACAGAGCAGCCCCTCACAATAAAGAATTATCAGGCCCAAAGATCAATAGTGCAAAGTTAAGAAGTGCTGTATGAGATTAACCAGTCTAGACAGAAGCCTAAGAACAAGTAGGATTGTGGGAACAATGGTGGGGGACTTTCATTTAAGATTTCATGAGAGGTTTGAAGAATACTACATGCATTCAAGGCCTCTTCCTACAGATATTTCTCCACCCTCTCAGAAGTTGGTTTTGGCAACATGGCTCAAGAACTGAAATTTTAGCAACAGTGTCATTTAGAGGTGGGAATGTGAAGAGCTGTCACATGATTTGCTACTTTTTTGCCATCTGTTGCCATCATATATATCATATATGTGTGTGTGTGTATCTATCTATCTATCTATCTATCTATCTATCTATCTATCTATCTATCTATCATCTATCTATCTATCATCTCTCTCTCTCTATATATATATATATATATATATATATGTATGTATGTATATATCATATATATAATGTTGCCAGAGAGTGGTTATACCACTAGGTTGGGCCCTAAAATGAGGAAAATTATGGAAAAAGGCCTCAGGTAATTAACAGCAGAAAAGTAGTGAAGAGAATGGCCCATAGTGGGTTTTTTGTTTGTTTATTTGTTATTTATATTTCTATTTAATATGTGCAGGTGTTTTACCTGCATGTATGTCTGTACCACTTGTGTGTCTAGTGTCTGTGGAGGCCAGAAGAAGACATCAGATCCTTTGGGACTGGAGTTATCAATCATTGTGAGCCACCATGTGGGTGCTGGGAATCAACTCTGGGTCCTCTTGAAGATCAACTTGTTCTATTAACTAATAAACCATCTCTCAAGTCCCTGACAACTGACTTTTGACAAGGTTTTGACAAGACCATCCAATTAAGAAAATTTTATTTTGTTTTTGAGACAGCATGTTGCCACTTTGCCCAACCTTGCCTGGAACATCTGAGTGAAAGCGATCCTTCTGTCTCAGTCTTCGAAGTACCTGGGACTAGAAGAAGTATGCATCACCACATCTGACTGAGAAAAAACTTTTAAACAAACGATGTACACCTGGATATATTCATGCAAAAGAATCGAAAGAATGAAATTAGACCCTCACTTAACACCATCGACAAAAATCAGTCTGAAATGGATCAAAAACACAAATTTAAGAGCAAAGAGTCGGCAATTATTGGAAGAAAACGTAAGTATAACTGTTGAAGAGTTTGGACCAGGCAGTGGTTTCTTAGGTACGACACCAAAAAGGAGGAAATGGATAAGGGAATTGAATGTATCTGCAAAGATGAGACTTTTGAGTGAAACTGGTGAAGGAGTCGAATCTGAAGACAGGTAGGGTGAGAGTGACCAGAAATTCATCTGAGCTATCTTTTTGGACTGCTGCAAAAATAAGCTCCACGGTAGTGGATAAATTCACCAACCGAAAGAATATAGAATGAAAAGAGAACAGCGGATAGGACAGATTGCTTCAGAATACCAGTGCTTTTGAAGAAGGTTAAAGGAAGATCAAATGTCCAAGGAGGAGGAATAGCTGAATAGTTAAGAAAAGAACCATGAAACGACAGAGTCCAGAAAGGCAATGGCGATGTGTATTTCAAAATGGAAGGAATGTTCAGCAGTGCTGAATCTGCTAACAAGATGTGTAAAATGAGGGCATATGAGTACCCATTAGATTTGGTAACGTGCAGGTTATTGATGACAACAGCTATTTTGGAGGGGAGGTCTGATTATAATGAACTGGGAATTGAGTACAAAGGCGAGAAATGGAGAAAGCAGATGTAGACAACTCCATATATGAGAAATTGATGATAAAGTGGACCAGATGAATAGAAAGAAAGATTGGAGTTGGATATATGGTCAGGGAAGATTATTTAGTTGTTAAGGAGTATTGGGACATGAATGAAATCTGATGGAAATGGTCCAAGGGAGAGGAACAGATTGATGTTATAAAAGAAAAAGAGAAAAGTTATAAAGGAAGAGATTCTTTGAGACTAATAGGATGTGATTCAAAGTACAGGAGAGGGACTGAGTTACTTTGTGAGGTCTGATTTCATAATTCTGAAGCAAGACCTGCCTGTCAGATCAGTTGTGTGATATTCTCCTGCACTCTTCAGTAGCTTGGGTCAGACTCCAAGAAAGCAAATGGTAGTGTGCATTTGGGGTTAGGGTTTTGTCAGTGGACTGAGGAGTGAATGGCCAAGGAAGTTGAATGTATTTGTAAGGATGAAACATTTATACAGGACTGGCTAAGGAACGAAGTCAGGGGGCAGGCAGATGAATATTTAGAGTGGGAATAAACAGATTTGAGATCTTATAGAGGCTATGAGGATGTGAGGGAATGTGGATTGTCAGTGATGGGTGGTAGAGGATTGGGTATTTCAAATAAAAATGGCAGAAGTGGTATAATTTTTATGATGATAAGGTCCAGAGTATTAGCATGGAAGTAAGTGGCTGAGTTATTAGAGTTAAGATAAAGATCATGGGAGACAAACAGGTAAAGGGACTGGAAATCTTGTGTTTCACCCACATGAATACTGAAGTACAAACTTTGTGGAGTAGGAGGTAAAGCCATTATATAGAGTGAGTCAACAAACGTGTTTGCTCTTTTGCAAACATGCCATGCAGCCCAGGCTGGCCTTGAACTCATTATTGAAGATGACCTTGAACTCTAGGTTCTCTCACACCTCCTGATTGTTGACCATACAATTGGTTTCAAGTCTGTGGTGATATTTTATTTGTGCTGAAATGTGGTGATACTTCATTTGTGCATTAATAAATAAAGCTTGCCTGGAGATCAGGGGGAAAAGGTCAGTCATTTTTAGTAAACAAGAATTCAGGCAGCACATGCCCTTAATCCATTAGCAGGCAGGATCTCTGTGTGTTCAAGGCCACACTAGGGAACGGAGCCAAGAGTGGTGACACACGCCTTTAATCCCAGTAACAACCATAAAGACTGGAGGTCTGTACAGACAGACAGACAGTGACAGAACTGTGTAGGAAGAGGAAGTGAGGTAGCTGCGCTAAGATAGCCAATGACAGGGCAGAACAGCAAGGCAATGAAGGCGTGGATAGACAGGAAGTAACTTGAATTTGGAAGCTGCAGAGTTGGTGAGATAAGGTTGGCTGGTGGCTTTCCCTATTTCCCTGATCTAAGGCTTTCACCCCTTAATTTGGCTCCGTGATTTTATTTTAATAAGACTATTTAGAAATTCGTCTACATGAGTCATTTTTTTTTATAATTGGATTTTAACTCGCTTGAGCCTAAGCTGTATCCTAAACAATGCTAGATAATTCAGCATTTACTCTTTTTTCCCTCTCCCATTCCTCAGAACAGCTATTTTGATTGTATACCACTTTCCGAATAGGGCACTTTATCACCACTCTCCTTACACTTCTTAGATGACTTTGCTAAGACTCCATAAATACTATAGTGCAGAGCTTCTCAACCCTCCTAATGCTGTGACCCCTTAATACAATTCCTCATGTTGTGATGACCCCCAACCATACAATTATTTGTGTTGCTACTTCATATCTATAATTTTGCTACTGTTATGACTTGTAATGTAAATTTCTGATATGCAGATGGCGTCATGTGACCCTGTGAAAGAGTTGTGTGACCCCCAAAGGGGTCTCAACCCACAGGATGAGGACGGCTGCCCTAGTGGGAGGGAAGGCTCTTCTACCAACCCTCTACATATTTGCGTGCATAGGCACACTTCTATGCTTTCATGAGCAGGGAATCTGTCCATTCTCCTACCCAAGGCTATGCCCTATCAATGTTCCTGATGTCAATATTGCCTGATCTCTCCCTCATTGTTACACTATCACCATTTCATGTTTTCCTGGAGACTATAAACAGGCAAGAATCACTCTCATCAGTACAAAAGCAGCAGCTGCCACCAATATGACCACAGAACGTCCCTTCAGTCAAACTTGATGGATGAAGTTAGAAAATAAGATTGGTTGAAACTGAGTTGCTCTCTTCACTTCACAATAATTTCTTTTACCTAATTATTTTTATGTAATTTCAGATTTATGGGAAAGTTGCACCGAGTAGAAGGAAAAAACTCATTTAACCTTCCCCAGATTCTTCAAATGTAAATATGTGCCATATTTAGCATACATTCTCTCTAACCCCCTTGCTCCTCCTCTCTCCCTCCTCCTCCTCTCTCCCTCCCTCTCTACAAGTGTACACACAACTACCCAGTCATACACACTTCTTCTCTTCTGCTCTGATAGTGCATTGCTAAAATAATGCCACTGATTCTTGAATCCTATTACCAACATATTTAAGATAAATGATGCTTCCTTAAGCAACCCAGGTGTAGCTACTCAAAATCAGGAAACTAACAATAATTAGCTAACGTACATGTCTAATTAAGATTTTACTCCATTTGTTGTCCTAATAATGTCCCTGAAAGAAGAAAAAAATCTTAGTTGAGCTGTATTCAATTTTCATGTGTTTTTAAATCTGGATATGTTTCATGACATTGACAACTCAGAAGAGTATAGTCCAGCCATTTTGTAGAACATCCCTTAGGATGCATATGTCTTAATTAGGATGTCTGTTGCTGTGAAGAGACATCAAGTCTACAACTTTTAAAGGAAAGCATTAAATTGGGGATGACTTACAGTTTCAGAGGTTTAGTCCATTATCATCATGGCAGGGAGCATGATGGCATGCATACAGACATGGTGCTGGAGAAAGAACTGAGAGTTCTACATCTTGATCCAGCAGGCAACAGGAAGTAATCTGTCTCACTGAATGTGGCTCCAGCGTATATGAGACCTCAAAGGCCACCTCCACAGTGGCACACTTCCTCCAACAAGGCCACACCTACTCCAACAAGGCCACACCTCCTAATAGTGCCATTCCCTGACCAAGCATTCAGATACATGGGCCATACCTACTCAAATCACCACAGCGTATATAGGAATTCTCCTCATTATTCATTGTTACATTAACTTTATGCACTTTAAAAAGGAATATCATAGAAGTGCTGTACCCTTTGTTGGCATATGATGGGTATTTGTTCCTTTAATGGCCATATTGTTTGACCACTTGCTTAAGATACTTTGAGAAGATACAAATATCTCATTACCCCTCAGACTTTCATCCACTAGTTTTAGCATTCAGTGGTGATTATTCCATAATTGAATTATGTTTTAAATTTTATTGACTTTTTGAGTTTATTCATGAGTATTTACATCATTCCCATCTCCTTCAGTTCTTCCAGTGTCCCTCCCACTCTTCAAATTCATGGTCTTTCATTCGAAATAAGAATTGTTACGTGTGTGTGTGTGTGTGTGTGTGTGTGTGTGTGTGTGTTGTGTAAATTTATAAATACCAGCTGCTGAGCTTGTTCAGTGTTGTTTTGATTCAATTATTATGGTGCAACCCTGATCTCAGAACCAGTCATGTCCTTTTCAGTGGTGAGTGACCTTTACAGCCCAAGAATTAGATGCATATTTTTTTCCTTTTTTAGATTATAATATAATTCCAGTATTTCCCCCTTTCTTTTTCTGCCTCCAAACCCTCTCATGTACCACCCTGCTTTCCTCCAAATTTATGGCCTCTGTCTTAGTCAGTGTTCTATTGCTGTGAAGAGACACCATGACCATGGGAACTCTTATAAAAAGAAAGCATTTAATTGGAGGCTTGCTCACAGTTTTGGAGGTTTAGCCATTATCCTCATGGCAGGGAGCATGGTGGCATATAGACAAATGATAGCTGAGTTCTATATCTGAATGTGAAGGCTGCAGGAAAACAAGAGCCACTGGGCCAGGCCTGGGCTTCTGTAAACTCACCCCCCCACAGACTTCCTTCAATAAGGCCACACCTACTCCAACAAGGCCACACCTCCTAATCCCTCTAAGTAATGCTACTCCCTGATGACTAAGCATTCAAATATGTGAGCATATGGGAGCCATTCTTATTCAAACCACCACAGCCCCTTTTTCTTTAATTGTTTTTACATGCGTATGCACACACACACACACACACACACACACACACACACACACACTCCTAAATATATAAATACAATCTTCTTAGTCTGTATGACCATTTGGTATTGAATAACCAACTGATGCACTCTTCTTCCCTGAGGAAGACTATATCTACAGTGCTCTGATCAGAGAAATGGGAAAAATGGGGAAGGGCTGTAATTAGGGAAGAAGGAAGGAGATAAATACAAAAGAATGATGTGGGAGGATAAAATAATAGTAACAATGTATTAAAAAGTCATAAAGAATCATACTTTTAACTTTCTATCTAAAATCAACTGTAAGTTAGTATATAAATATATACATGTAGTTTAAATGAAATTTTCCCATCTAGGTTGATGTTACTTTCTCCAAGAGCTAAAGATCTCACAAAAACCTTAAAACCAGGCATGAGAAGTACTTTTTTGAGTTTTTGGTTAGGGTAGTCTAAGAGACTCCCAAAACACTAGGCTAGGACAATTGCCTTTGGTTGCTCCTTAAAGGTAGGGCCTCCAGAAGGAATCAGACATTTTGAGACCTTAACTTTAGCTTGGAAAGACTAACTTTAGATGCCTCATCCTCATAAGTATAAGGTAATAAGTTTGTGTTGTTTTCAGCCACAATATGGTTACTTTAGCAATAGGAAATAAGATAAGTAATGAAAATTTTTTGGTCTGAGTTTATCAGATGTTACTGGACTGGACATTGTTAATATATATAATGGATTTTTTATCTGAATCTGTCAAATGTTAATGGACTAGACATCATTAATGTAATCTTGACTATATTGTATATACTTACTGGATATAATTTTTCTTGTATTAGTTATAAGCTTTTTTAAATTTTAGACAAAAAGAGAAGAAATGTGGTATTGTATTCCCCTAAATATTGTGCATGCTAATAAACTTATTTGGATTTCTATTGCTGTGAAGAGACACCATGATGAGGACAGCTCTTCTAAAGGAAAACATTTAATTGGGGTAGCTTACAGTTCAGAGGTTTAGTGCATTATCATTATGGTGGGACATGGCGGTGTGCAGGCAAACATGGTGCTGGAGAAGTAACTGAGATTCCTACATCTTGATCTGAAAGCAATAGGAAGTGAACTGAGACACTGAGTGAGACTTGAGCATGTATGAGACCTCAAAGTCAGCCTCCACAGTGACACACTTTCTTCAGCAAGACACTACCTTCTCCAACAAAGCTGCACCTTATAATAGTGCCACTCCCTATGAGCTTATGGAAGCAATTACTTTCAAATTACCACATTCTATTCCCTGGCTCCCATAAGCTTGTAACAATATTATAATGCAAAATGCATTTAGTCCAACTTCAAAAGTCCCCATAGTCTATCACAGTCTCAACTTTTTAAAAGTCCAAAGTTCAAAGTCTCTTCTGAGATTCATGTAATCTCTTAACTGTAATCCCCTATAAAATCAAAATAAAAAATCAAATATTTTCAACATACAATGGCACAGGATATACATTACCATTATAAAATGTAGGTAAGGGAGCATAATGAGGAAATACTGGACCAAAGCAAGACTGAAAACCAGCTGGGCAAACTTCAAACTCGGCATCTCTATGTCTGATGTCAAAAATGCTCTTCAGATCTCCAACCCCTTTCAGCTTTGTTGACTGTAACAAAGTTCTTTTTCTTTGCCTGTTTCCACTCTCTGTTAGCAGATTTCATCAGCAGGCATCCCATGGCTCTTGCATCTTTAACATCTTGGGGTCTCCAAGGCAATCCAAGCTTTATTTTCACAACTTCACACAATGGCCTCTCTAGGCCTACATTCAGGGACACCCCTGACATATGCTTGGCCTCAGCAGCTTTTCTTAGTCACAGAGGAATATTCCATAACCCCTTTCTTCTATTCTTATAGCCAGGACCATGTGGATGAAGCTGCCAAATTCTGCTGCTTACTCGGGTTGGAACATGGCCTCCTTGTTCAATTGCATCTTCGTCAGCTTTCTGATACCCATGGTTTCCTTCACTGCCTAAGCCTGAAGCTGGATCTGCAGGCCAGGCAGGCCTTGAATTCTGAGATCTTTCACTTACATCTTCACCAGCTTTCTCTTTTCAGTGGTTACCTTAACTGGCTAAGCTTGGCTGTTCTGGACCTTGCTCCATAGACCAGACTGGCCTCAAACTCAGAGATCCTCTAGCATCTGTCTTCCGAGTGCTGGGATTAAAGATCACACCCAGCTCTATGCTTTTCTTTAATTCCTTTTTTAGAAGTTGTAAGCTTACCTGGGTAGGATCTTGCCCTGAGGTCACCACACCCTTTATACCATTTCTTAATATGTTTGTCTCCTTGAATACAGGACTTTGCTCCATTCTACTTCCTGGTACTCACTTTCTCCTCAAATTGTACATTTTGTATTTTCCTTGCTTAACTTGCTCCTTTTCATTATAAATCTTCTTTAGAGTTAACACTAATAACCATAAGACAGAGTCTATACTAGGCTGATTTGGGATTTCCTCTGTCAAGGGAATTAATCCAAAACTCTTCATTTTAGTATCAGGCAGACTCTTTGGATAAGGGCAAAAACAGCCACATTCTTCACCAAAATATCACAAGAACATTCTCTAGGCAACATATTAATAATCTTGTCCTTTGAAACTTCTTGAGCCAGATACCCATAGTTCAAATCTCATTTAGCACCACTGTCTTCCATGTTCTTACTAGTATAACCCATTAAGCAGCACTTAAATGTAGCTAGAGTTTTCCTGCCTTGCCCACAGTCAGGACAAATCTCTCTCACTCGCCAGTCCCACAGATACTTAGACCCAACCAAGCAAACACAGAGACTTATATTGGTTACAAACTGTATGGCCATGGCAGGCTTCTTGCTAACTGTTCTTATAGCTTAAATTATTCCATTTCTTTTAAGTCTATACCTTGCCACATGGCTCGTGGCTTACCTGCATCTTCACATGCTGCTTATCATGGTGGTGGCTGGCAGTGACTCCTTCTGCCTTCCTGTTCTTTCTTTTCTTCTCTCTGTTAGTCCCGCCTATACTTCCTGCCTAGCCACTGGCCAATCAGTGTTTTATTTATTGACCAATCAGAGTAATTTGACATACAGACCATTCCACAGCACTTAAATCATTCAACTGCTTTTCTAATCTGCAGTCCAAAGGTCCATATTCCTTCTAACAAAAGCATGGTAAGGCCTATCACAGCAATACCCCACTCCTGGCACCAATCTCTGTCTTAGTTAGGATTTCGATTGCTGTGAAGAGACACCATAAGCATGGCTACTCTTATAATGGAAAACATTTAATGAGGTGGCTTAAAGTTTCGGAGATTTAGTCCATTATTATGCTGTGACATGATGGCATGCAGGAAGACATGGTACTGGAGAAGAAGCCAAGAGTTAATACATCTTGATTCACATGCAACAGGAAGTGAACTAAAATACTGGGTGTGGCCTGAGCATATATGAGACCTCAAAGCCTGCCTCCACAGTGATACACTTCCTCCAACATGGCCACATCTACTCCAACAAAGCTACACATCCTAATAATGCCACTCCCAATGAACTTATGGGGGCCAATTACATTCAAATCACCACAAAACCCAGTAAACATATTTAGCTCTATGTCACCCCACTCTTCTGTTTTTCTTACCTCTCTGGCTGTATGGCTTATATTTTTCTATGGCTACTTTTCCTCTATTACTCCTTAAATGTTGGTGTCCTCTAAGATGCTGTCCACAGCTCAGTTCTCAATTCATTGTGCAGACTCTTCCTTGAGTAATTTATCTGCTGTTTTAATTCCAACGTGTCTGCTTGTATCCACACCTGTGTCATCAGCTCTCATCTCTTCTGAGAATCACTGGAACATCCATTTTTTAGCTCAGCAATTCCAACTAGTTGTTTCATAGCTTCAGTCCAAGCTAATCTTGTTGTTCTTCCTCATTTCCCCATTTCTGTGTCCCTCAAATTTCTCCTCTTCCATCTGTATTCCTTTTGAAGAACTTAGTGGCACTGCTATCCCTCGTGTGCAAACAGAAACCTGACCTTTCACTTCTCCCTCAGTTATTTTGTCCCAAAGTTCTATTTACATTTCAAATCCCTTTCAAATATGTGCTCTCTTCATTACTTCTTACTTAACATAATGAAGTTTTTTCAGAACAGCCCTCTTACTTCAGTCCCTATCCCCTTTGAGTTTATCCTTTCCATAGCTATTTGAGTATTTATTGTACTATAAGAATTTCATCATGACAATTCCCCATTCAAAATCACATATTCTGAATTGTGTTCACACTCCTTGGAATGTCACATGGAACTTTTATGACCTATTCCGTGACAACTTCATCAACTTCCTTTCATTTCATTCCACTCCACGTTCAGTCTGTGTGCTCCGAATATCATCACTTCATTGAAGTTAGCACATTTCCTTTGGCTTTTGAGCTACTATCCCATTCTTCACACATGCCCTTCTTCCCTTAAGTAGCTGCTATTCTTTAGACCCATCTTTCCTTACTATCCTCTTCCACTACTTATTATGACCCTATTTTACATGGTCTGTAGAAGCTTGTAATTATTCTACTTTGCTACTTTTTAAATTGTCTGTCTTCCTCTTACTAAACCATAGGCTCCTTCAGGAAAAGGATTTACATTGGAAAGCTAAACCCTAGAATGATGATTTTAATTTATATTATGTAAGATATCTATGAAAACCAATCAAATTGTTTTATAGCCACAACCATATATCTTATTTTATTGTATAAGTATACATTGAAATCCTTTGAAATGAAATAAAAGATTGTTGTATTAATTGTCACATATTTCTGCTTATTTTGTCTGGACTGCATTTTCACTCTTTGAAATTTAGATTTTCTTGGAAATTTAAAGTCCCTTCTAAATAACTGTCTTCAGTGTACTTACCAGCTAGTTTCTCACAGTTATACATAATTGAGGTTTTTTTTTCTTTCATGAAAATATGTCGCAAATTAAAGAATTTAAGGGTTGGAAAACACTATTATAGGCCCTGTTTTCAGTGAGTCTCAACTCATCTAAATCAATCTGTAAATAAACATATCCTAATAATACAATACAATATAATAATAATAATACAATGAGAAGTTAATATTCCTAAAATTTTCTGGCCTGATTTCAGTTCCACAGAGAAAGAGGAAGGAAAGAACTGACTTCTGAAAGCTGTCCTCTGACCTCTACAAGAGTGTACTCCCACACATCCATATAACACACACACACACACACACACACACACACACTGCACAAAGAATAAATAAAAGAAAAAAAAGAATATTTTGGGGAGGCATGTTGAGAATGGAATAGACGCAAAACTAGAGAAGAGACCAAAGGAGTTGACTATAGCTGGGTAATAGGTTGAGAAATTTGGGTAGTAAAATCATTGAGATGAGACTGGTGTTTAGATATGGGCAGAGTGAAAGCAGTGGGAGCAACAGATGATGTCAGTAATTGAGGAGGTGCTATAGGATAAAGAATAGGAATTTCATTTTGGACATGTAAACTCAAGGTGCTTGTGGGAACTTCTCAGGCTTGAAATAAAAATCTGCCCAGGTGTTAGACTGAGGTGTTATTAGGATGCAGCAAGAAAAATGGAAACAGTGAAAATGGAGGGGACTACTTCAGAGCATTTGGGAAATGGAAAAAGCCAAGGGCTGAGGGTGGAATCCTGGGTAACACCCACAGTTTAGGGGCTGATTGATGGGGGAGAAGATGTTACAAAGGACAAAGTAAAAATATTAAGGTGTACAGGGAACTAGGAAACCAAAAAATGTCATGGAAACCAAACAAAAAGGGAAAGAGAAGCAGCATCAAATGACATGGAAAGGTTTTGTGAAATAGAAAATCATGTTTAATGATTTGATAAAATGAAAATAACACAATGTCTTAGTTACTTTTCTATTGCCATTACCAAGGCAACTTATATAAGAAGGAGTTTATTTGGGCTTGCTTACAGTTTCAGAGGGTTAGAGTTAATGACCGTCATCATGTCAGGGAGCATGGCAGCAGGCAGGTGTGGTGCTGGAGCAGTAGTTAAGAGCTTACATTCTGATCCACAGCCAGGAGGCAGAGAAAGAGAACTAACTGGGAATGGCATGAACTTCTGAAACCTCAAAGCCAACCCCTAGGGACGCACCTCCTCGGGAAAGGCCACAGCTCCTCCTAACCCTTCCCAAACAGTTCTATCGACTAGAGACCAAGCATTCAAAGATATGAGCCTATGGGGGCCATTCTCATTTAAACCACCACACAAAACTGTACTTTTTTCTTGTCTCATCTAGTAGCTTCATCAAAAAAAAAATCAAATTTCAAATTTATTGAATATTGACTCCCTTTAACAGAGAATCTTAGAATTTTTATTATGATGATATATATTTATTGACCAGATGCTAGCCATTGTTCAAGGGCCATCATTAAACAAGACAGATTGGGTACACACAATTTGGAGTTTATTATTGAAATGTAATGTAGCACATCGCTTAGGGGCCAGGGTCTAAATCCTGGAACCATCACCAACTCAGCTATGAGACTGAGAATAAATTACTTAATGTTTCAGTCTTCATTTCCTAATCTACAAAATGAGTCAATTAAGGATTATTTTCAATATGTTATTATAAATATTAAAAGAGTTAATGCATGTGAAGTGTTCAGAACAGTGCCAAATATACAAAAAAAAGCTTAATAAATATTAGTTATTGTTTTGGTGTGGCGGGAGGTGGAGGAAATCAACAAATAAGAATATAACATTTTAGGATAGGTATAATAGAAATAATTAAAATAGCTAAATTTTAAAGCACATAAAGTAAATTAGTGTGGCTACTTTAGATTGGATAGAGTCATTTGAGACAATATTGTTTATGTTAAATTTTGAATAAAAAGGATCATTTATAAGGATTTTTTGCAGTGTTTGCTCCAGATTGAACAACTTTACTCTTTGTTCCAAATCTGATCTACATTCTCATTCTGAAAGTAAAGTTTTATTGTTTATGCATCGTTATGGTTACTTTTGCAGTAACAGCAGAGCTGAGTAGTTGGGATAGAGATCATATGCCCCACAAAGCCTGAAATATTTCCATATGCCTACAACAGAAAAAGCTTTGGTTATCTCTGCTCTAGGCAGAGGGAACAATAACTGCAAAAGCTATAAGCATGAACCAATGTAGAGTGCTCAAAGAACCAAAAGAAATACTGAGATGGGTAAGAGCAATACTGATGTGTCTGACTTCAAGCCAACTTTTATTTCCACTGATCATTGCCTTGCAAATCCCACCTTTTCCCCTTCTCTTCTACTTTTTGTTAGACAGGGTCTCACTATGTAGCCCTGGCTGGCCTTCAACTTGCTATGTAGATCAGACTAGCCTCAAACAGAGATCTGCCTGTCTTTGCCTCTTGTGTACTGAGATTAAAGACAGGTACCACCAAACCTTGTCACATACTTCCCTTATAATAGCTGCTTCATTTCTAGTCTTTTAATTTGATATTAATACTCTCCCCTGCTTTTGGGTATTCCTAAGGATCACCAACAGCATATCATTGATATCTGTGTGTATTCATGTTCATGTGTGTATATATATGTGTGTGTGTGTGTGTGTGTGTGTGTGTGTGTGTGTGTGTGTGTGTGTGTGTATACAAGTACCCATGTGGAGGCTAGAGTTACCTAAACTTTAGGTGCTAGCTCTCATGGACCATCCATCTTATTTGAGACAGAGTCTCATTAGAACCTTTGGCTCCTATTTAGACTAGGCTGGGTGGCCAGTGACTCCCCAGGGATCCACCTATCTCTACCTCTCCAGTACTGGTATTAGAAGCATGTGTCACTTTGTTCAGATTCTATGTATGTCCAGGGATCAAATTCAAGACATCATTCTTGCATGGAAAGCATCTTATCAACTGAACTATTTCCATACTCACTTCACCAGTCTTTTCCAGATTGTCAGTGATGTAGTAATAATTCTATGAGGCAATAACATTTGAACATTTGAGCAACACTGTTCACCTACTGTAGGCCAGTTCATTCTTAATAGGTCGTCTTAGGGTTTCTATTGCTGTGAAGAGAAACCATGACTATGACACCTCTTATAAAGTAAAACATTTAATTGGGAGTGGCTTACAGTTTCAGAGGTTTAGTCCATTATTGTCATGGTGAGAAGAATGGTGGCATGTAGGCATATGTGGTGCTAGAGAAGGAGCTGAGAGTTAGTTCTACATTTTGATCTGCAAGCAGCAGAAGGAGACTGAGAGCTTCTAAGCGAGCTTGAGCTTCTGAGACTACAAAGTGGGCACCAACAGTGACACAATTCCTCCAACAAGGCCACACTTCCTAATAGTGCTATTCATTATGAGCCAAGGATTCAAACACATGAGTCTATGGGGCAATTTCTATTCAAACCACCACTAGGTTTATATTAACAGGATGCACTGTCTCCAATTGTTGCCTTATTTTAAAGATTTATTTATTTTATACATATTGATGTTTTGTTTGCACATACATCTGCAGAGCAGAAAAGGGCATCAGATCCCATAAAAGGTTGTGAACTGCCAAATGGGTGCTGGGAATCGAACTCAGGACCTCTGGGGAAGCAACCAGTGCTCTTAAACACTGAGCCATCTCTCCAGCCCCTTCATTGTCTTATTTTAAAGTTGCATTCTGATCTACTTCATTTCACAAGTGAACCTTTTGATTAGGATTTACTGCTTTGAATCTTAATTTAACATTGTTCAATATTCATCACACACACACACACACACACACACACACACACACACACACACTTTATCTAAATATCTATGGCAGTGCTTCCAAACTGTATTTTGAAGATTGTAGGGCATTGTAAGATGTTGCTTTACTGTGGTGTTAGAGATGGAATCCAGTGCCTTACACATGCTAAACAAGCATTCTACTATGAGCTACATTCCCACCCCACTGTGAGATGTTAATAAGTGGATAGACCATAAATGTTTCATGGTCAAACATGTTGGGGGAAATGTTAAACAAAGTACAAATAGATTTTATTTCTGGCAGAACTTCTTAGAGTCTTAATATGCTAATGTGTGCTGTGAGACTATGAAAGAGACTGTAGCATTTTCTACACATCTTTGATCAAATCCTCCTTTTCTCATAATGCCAGTTAATGTTTTAAAGGACGCTAAATTTATAGAGCCAGTTTAAAAATTAGAATATAGGTAGTTGAGATCTGAGTCATGTGTCTGACCTCCCATCATGAGCCTGTTATGACTATACTAGTTCTGTATTCTCAGTATGGATTGAAAATTAGGGTAAATCTAGGTCAGGTTGCAAAGGTCATTTCTGGACCATATTCTTTGATCGGTTTACTTATATTATGTGGCAAATACTAGCATTTACTGTGATCCAGGTCCTGTTTGATGTATTAGAGGTACACCAGTGATAGAGATAGGCAAAACTTTCAGTCTCATGGACTGCATATTTGTGTTTGTGCATAGATATGTGAGTGTATATATGTGAGTGCATAAAATAAACATGTGATTTTTTTAATCTGGTGATAAGTTTCCAAAAGAAAAGACTAGGCTACTACATTAGAGGATGATGGAGACAAAGAGAAGGGGCTAATTTAGATAGAGTGTTCAGAAAGGATTGTCTGATTAGGTGCTATGTAATCTGACAGCCATGTGGAGAGTGGAAGGAAGAACATTGCAGAAGAAGGAAAAGAGTAGTGGAGTTCTGGGTGTGTGGGTGTGTGTCTGTGTCTAAGAGCAGTGTGCAGTTCCAGGGGTGTCAGAAGGCCAGTGTGCTTAGATTGTCATGGGCAAGGATGAGAGTTGGATAAGATGAAGTTGGAGAGTTTGGCAGAGAATGGCTGTATTAGTCAGGGTTCTCTAGAGGCACAGAACTTATGGAATGAATCTCTCTCTCCCTATCTCCCTGTATATCTCTCTATCTGTCTCTCTATCATCTTCTATCTATCTATCTATCTATCTATCTATCTATCTATCTATCTATCTATCTATCTATCTATCATCTGTCTGTCTGTCTGTCTGTCTACATGGGAATTTATTGGAATGACTTGCAGGCTGCAGTCCAACAATGGCTAGCTGTGAGAGGAAAGTCCATGGATCTAGAGTTGTTGAGTTCCACGAGGCTGTGTGTCTCCTTTGGTCTTCTGTATATGCTGGAATCCTGAAGAAGTAGGCTAGAATGCTAGTGAAGGAATGGATGTGCTGACAAGGTGAGGGCAAACAGGCAAACAATGAACACTTCCTTCTTCCATTGTCCTTATCTAGGCTTCCAGCAGGAGGTGTGGCCCAGGTTAAAGGTGTGCCTTCCTGCCTCAAGATCTGGATCAAAGAAGTGTCATCCTGCCCCAACATCCAGATCAAAGGCATGTAGTCTTCCTGCCTCAAGATCTGGATCACAAGTGTGCCCTCCATTTCCGGAGGATTGTAGTTCATTCCAGACATAGTCAAGTTGACAACTAAGAACAGCCATTACAACAGCTAATACCTGGTCTTGCATACCTTATGCAATTTGAAACTTCTTTTAATGGCAATGAGAGGAGACTCAAGAGTTTTAAGCAGGGAATGAAGCTTTAAATGATAGGATTTCCATTTTGAAAGGATGACTGGCCAGTGTGATTAATGTAAGTAAAAGTGAGAAAATGAAAATCTGACTTGATTATAAGTACTGGGGCATAGAAAGTGTCAAGGATGACAACCCTAGTCTGGTTTAAGTAGTTAGATGATGCCACTAAATGAAATGAGGAGAGGTAGAAAGGAAGAGTTCATTTTTGACCACACTGTTAGCATTGCCGATGAGGCAGCCAGGTAGAGATGTAAAATGCTTATAAGAATATGCAAGCTTGGCCCAGAGGGAGAAGACTGAGCTGAAGATGAAACTGGGATCCATCAGTATATGGATCATACTGGAAATCGTAGGACTAGAGGATGTCTCATAGGAGTGAGTATTTATGGAAAGGAGAACCAAGGCTTGAGCTCTGGGGTATAGTCTTCAGGAGCAATAAAGCAGGAGGAAGAAACAGTTGAGGAAAAGGTAGTGAGACGGTAGGAAAACCAGGAAAGGTGTGATGTTGTGAAAGCCAGACAGGAAGTACCTGACACTGCTGATTGGGAAGGCCTGGACAGCAGTAAGGGTTAGGCTTGACCTGATGGCACATTAAAACTCCAGGAACAATACAATGCAGATAGTAACCATACATGTTTATTACAGCAATTCAGAAAAGTTACAAAACTGATGAAAGCGGAGCCGAGTATAAATAAAATAAGCACCAGGCACATGCTATTTCTCCACGTTAGGAACATAATTATTTTGAACCACTCTCTCTCAAGCAGCCTTTGGAGTCTGTTCACCACTAGAGTTTTAGAACAGTGTCCTATTGACGAGACTATGCCAAAAGTGCTTTTCTTCTCACCATCCTGTAAAGAGCTGCTTGGTTAGAAAAGCCTTTGGTCAACCTCTGGATTTCAGACAAGTAGCTGCTTCTTTTGAGAGCAGTCTAAGGTCCCCTTCTGCAGAAGCAATGATGCTCTTGTATAACAAAATCACCCTTCTGTGATTTTTTCCCCCATCTGGAACAGACAGGCCTCTGTGCTGTTCTCTGAAGAAAGTATCTGGCGCCACTCCCTCCCCCTTACATTCTCAGCTGGAAAAAAATAGCCCATGAGCTGTCCCTTTCATACTGCGGGCCTGTGGGGTGGTAAGTCTGCTCCAGATTAATTCAATTCAACACCTCCAGCTGCATCTGTCAGACATCTTTTTTTATGGGCCAGATTTATTTTGTTAATAGGATCAACATATGTTATATACAAAGGTAACCATTAAATAATTATAAACAAATAATTTCATCACACATTCCCAGCCAATTTTGCATCTCCTGCCAGATACAAAACATTTACTTTAATAAATTTACAGTGAGCAATTTGCATAAAACCATTGAAAGTGGGGATATTTTCAAAGCAGATGCTTATGTGATGTGATTAGGAAAATCTCCCCATCCCCCATTCCCACCCACACAAGCCATTAGTCATTCCTTTGAATTAATACATTGAAGGCCTCTGTTAAAATTAAAATATTATCTCCTAATAGAGAGACAAATGAAGCTATTAACATTTAGCTTGAGTTAGTTGATTGAATTCCTTAATCACTTAGCAAGGTCCTTTGTGAAAGCGACCCAGCAGCTGTTAAGTTTTGAGGAGGGAAAGGAAAGGTCCAGAACGTTCCCTTGGAGGGAAGTTCTGTACAGAGCTCTGGTAAGCCAGGGCCCCTTTCTGAAACACTGGAAACCCAGGTGCATGGGAGAGGGCTAAAATTCAAAGGATGGGCTCATTTCTAAAAGGTGAGAAAAGCCATTAAAGGCAAATCTCCTTTGCTGTCAGTTCCGCCAAGAGTGAGCTAGATTTACTCAGGTACATGCCTAATGCAAGTGGTCATTTCTTTACCTTTTAGAAAAGTCTCCATTGCTCTGTGGGGATCTTACCAAGTGAGACTGAAGAACAATTCGCAGGGCCCAACTGATTTCTCTCTTCAATTTGTGACTCAATTTTTTTTTGTAGATATACTTTTTCTGTTTTGTTTTAAACTATCAAACAGCATTTTCTCCTCCCCTCCCCTTTTTTTTGTATTTTAGAGACAGAATTTCTCTGTGTAATAGCTCTAGCTGTCCTGGAACTTGCTCTGTAGACCAAGGTGGCCTTCAACTCACAGAGATCCTCCTGCCTCAGCCTCCCGAGGAGTGCTGAGATCAAAGGTATGTGCCACCATGCTAGTCTCAAAACAAATTCTTTTTTGGGGGGTGGGGTTCAAGACAGATTTTCTTTGTGCAGTTTTAGTGCCTGTCTTGGATCTCACTCTGTAGACCAGGCTGGCCTCAAACTCACAGAGATCCGCCTGGTTCTGCCTCCCAAGTGCTGGGATTAAAGGCATGCACCACTGCCCCCCCCCCCGGCTCAAAACAAATTCTTAATGCAGAATATGCAGTTATCAAAAGATTTCCATAAATACTAACGTTAGTTCTAGGTTCACATTGTGTACAGGGTGTTACTGGACTCTTCTATACATGTGGTGACACACATATAATTTGCTCACACAAGTGGGAATGATTTACACTTGTTCAGTATACTTCCTCTTTTTTCACTTGTTTTCTGTGGTAGAATATACATAACATACAATGTGCCACTTTAACTACTTTTCAGGTTCAATTAGTTGCAGTAAGTACTTTCATGAAAGAAATTATTTGTAGAAAAATTTCAAAATCCCAGACGGAAACCATGTATGCTTTAAACAACTCCTCATTCCCTCCTGCCCCTGGCCCCTAGTAACTGTCATTCTATCTCTATGATCCTTCCTCTTTTAAATTAATTGTAAAAATTCAATGAAAAAGTTTGAGAAATACTAAACAACATATACAATACTGGATGCTGCCTGTCATGGTTTGGGTCTGAAACATTCCCCGAAGAGCTTATGCATTGAAGGCTTTGTCCTCACTGGACCAATCAATGTTCAGAGGTGGGCCTTCAGGAATGAACTTTAACATCCTCAATTGATTTGTCCATTGATGCATGCATGGTTTAAAGGATTATTGGGAGGTGGTAGAAACTCAAGGTGGGACCTGGGTATTATAGGAAGTAGGCCCTTGGGGTGCGTGCCCTCCAATGGTATACGGGGACTCTGAACTCTTCTTCCTACCCTTCTCTTCTTCCTTCTCTCTCCTTGCTCCTTCCTATGAGGCAAGCTACTTTACTCCATCATAATGTTCTACTTCACTGTAGGCTCACAAACTGTAGGACCAGTGACTATGGACCGAACA
Source organism: Peromyscus leucopus (assembly GCF_004664715.2). NCBI lineage: Eukaryota > Metazoa > Chordata > Mammalia > Rodentia > Cricetidae > Peromyscus > Peromyscus leucopus. The sequence goes on from NC_051083.1 coordinate 94,054,631, forward strand.
TTCTGAAATCCTAATCCCAAACAAATCTTTCCTCCTAAATTGTTTCTCAGATTTTCATCACAGTGACAGAGAGCTGACTAACACATTTTCCCTCCTAGGACTGACCTCCAGGTAACCAGCACAACCAGTTTCTGAGGTATCTTTACAGAGACCACGTACGTATATACAAAGTACCTCCTTTCTTTTCTCACCACTTGCTAGGAGCATATCACACCCAGTTTTGTACTTACCTTTTCCCCCACTAATATCCTAGGTCCCTCAGCAGGCAGACTAACTCTAGACAAATGTCTGTATAGAGCACACACACACCAAATATACATAGAATTATTTTTTAACACTTATGTAGTACATTTGCCCACTCTGCTATGCCAGAATCAGCAGACGTTTCTGACTCATTAACTAAAAGAAAAAAAAAATAATCAAGTGTTTCTTTGTGCCACAAGTCCCATGGCATAGAATTTACTCCTCTGACCATTTCCCAGGATACAGTATATATTATCAACCCTATGCAACAAATCCCTAGAATTGCCCCCATCATTTTATTTTGCATTTTCCTGGTGGATAGTCATGTTGAACATCTTATTATCTACTATCCCCCCCTTTTTGAGAAATACCCATCCCTTTGTCCTTTGCCCATTTTAAAACACAGGACTCCTTTATATATTCTATATATTCTATATTCTATATATATTCTATATATATATATATATGGTTTTCCAGTATTTTCTCCCATTCCCAACTGTGTTGATTGTGTGCTCTGCTGCGTAGGTGTTAGGTGCTCTGTAGTCTCGTTTGTCATTTGCTTTTCTTGTCTGTGCTTGGGTATGACGCATTAGGTTTCACATCTCCCAGTGCTGCACTTCCCTTAAGGTAATGTGATTGGGTTTTCCCCTTCATTTCCACTCCAGAGTTCTCTAGCACACTGTTTAACAGCGCTGTTGGCTGACTGCTATTGGTTCCCGGACAGGACACACCCAACTACCTTCATTTTTTTTTTTTTTCTGGATTTGTTCTCAAGCACTATAACAGGAGGCTCACGTGAGAAGGACTGTTTTCTGATTGCTTTCCTCTTCTCTCTTTTTGAGTGGAGCTCAAAACAGTATCCTCTGGAGCAGCTTCCTTCTCTCATCCACCTTAAGTGGAGCAGTGGTCTTTGAGCCAATGATAGGTCAATAGGCAGGCTGACTCCTAAGCAATGGGAGGCTCCTGGGTTGCAAATGGACCTATCATCTTACTAGTGACATCGAATTCCTGGATGGCTAGCATCTGCCTCATTGACCTCTTGTTAATGGCCATCTTGTCTTGTTGGTCAAGGATCTGAAGGTGCAAAAGAAATCTTACCCACCATACACTTTTAGGGTTTGAATCCACCCCAACAACTTGTGCCCAAGGCCAATAGAACACAGCCATTCTCCCTTTGTAAAAAGAAAAAGGGGTTGGGTTTCCTTCAATTGTCTGCCCTTCTCTGTCTCCACTATTTTTGTTTTACTTTCTAGTTAACTTTGCATAGAACAGCTTCACCAGTAGGACCTGTGTGGAGGATCCAGGCAGACTCTTCTCATTGGCGGGTGTAACGGCCTTTTCCTTGCTCTAATCTGGGGGTTTGTGGAGGTAGTGGGTGGTGGGTGGGAGAAGAGTTTGGCCATAGTCTTCCCTCTGCACTTCACACGTAGTACCCGCCCGCAGACACACGCACAACACACACACACACACACACACACACACACACACACACACACACACACACACACACACACACACACGCCTGCTCAGGCCCCTTCTCCCTGTGTCTTCCATCAAGATGACAGGGCGCTGGAGAAAAGGCTGCTGGAATCAGCTGGTAGGTACAGTAGTAATCTGAACCCCACCCACCCGCTGCCTTTGCTTGCTCAGGTTTCTCCGGTCACTCCTGCCAGGGGAGAAAACATGTAAGCGCGCCTCCAGAGGAGGGGCTCGGGGAGCTGGGAGTGGCGGGGCGGCGGAAGGTGAGCCTAGGAAGGTGGCCCAGCGCCCCTTCTGCCCGGGCCCCTCCCAGTGCTCCCTCGGGGTGTCAGCTTCGGCTCCGCTTGCCCCCACTCCACCCTCCTTTCGAAGGGATTGCCTTTTTTCCCCCCTCTGCGGCGGCGGAAATGACAGTGTGGTGCTGCGGTGGTGTCATGGTGCTGCCTCTGGACTGAGAGGCGAAAACTCCTAAGTTTCGCCCGGGAGACCCAGACGCGGGAACGTCTCGGTCTCCGTGCTGTCCCCTGTGGGGCGCGCGGGCTGGCGGATCCCGGCTGCTGCGCGGCGGCGGCGGCGGCGGCGGCGGCGGCGGCTGCAGCAGCGAAGGCGGGCGGCGGCCTAGAGTGGTGGTGGCGGCGGCGGCAGCGACAGCGGCCCGGGAGCTCGCACGGGAGCCCAAGCCAGCTTGCTGCGGAGGCCGGCGAGCGCCCGGCGCTCTCAGGCGCGCGTAGGAGATGGCTGGCACCCGGGAACAATATGGGTAAAACGCGTCCCCTCGCCGCGGCCCTGGGGGGGGGGTCTAGTGTCGCCGCCCGCCGGGGCTCGGCTCCGGCTCCGGTTGCTCTTCAGGTGCTGCCGGGGCCGGCGCTGGCCGAGGACACCCGGGCTCGGCGGGAAGGGGGGAGGAGGGGGGAGACGGGGAGACCGGGTCTGCAAGGCTCCAGGCGGCAGTAGCGGGGCCCAGGGTGTCTGTCACACTGTGGTGACCTGGGTTCCTGCCGCTGCCCTCGTGGGAAGGAGTTTGCACTCCTAGATCCCAGGCAGGGGAACGGCCCGAGGCCTCCCGCTTGGCCAGGCCAAGCCGGGAGAAAGCAGTGGAGCGGCTCTCCTGGCGCCTGGGCGCAAGTCTGGGAAAGGGCGCAGCCGCCTTCCCACGCTCCCGCAATCCACGGCGTCCTCGGCCCGGGCGGCACCCCTGGGTTGGCGGTTTGTTCGGCGGTGCTGGCGCAGCAGCCTGCGATGCTGCGGACACCCGGCCGGTGGGATCCCGGGAGAAACTTAATCCCCTTTTCACTGGGGAAAGGATCTTCAAGTCTCTGTCCCGGTGGTTCCTTATTTCTGGCCTAGCTGTGAAAGCAGCGCCGTGGGGGAGAGGGAAAACTTGAGCGTGTTCACAGGACACACGGCTACTGAAGCAGGGACATGGGAGGCTTTTCCATTTTGGGTTCGTAAGAATTAAGTAAATAACGGCAGAGCAGATTTACTCTAACATTACTGGTGATGAGCTGGTTTAGGTTATTTCGCACTTCACGTGCAGCAGCACATTATATATTTATTTTGGACGCATTTCTATTTCGAGCAGGAAATTAGGACCCTGAGATGATCGGACTCCTCACTTTTCGCTCTCTTCCGCACTCCTTATGCACTGTCGCTATTATGTCTCTTATTCCTGCCTCCCAACATTTGCCCACCCAGATCTCTCACCAGAGTCCCCGCACTCTCAGCTTTGCTCTATCAACCTGTGCACATCCAGCAACGCAGATTCTTGCTTTTGAATCACTTTGCTTTTTTTTTTTTTTTTTTTTTTTTGAAGATTGCTGGCGGTGGGGCTGGTGAATGGCAGTTGTGTGTCTCCGAGGGGGAGTATTTATAAAGGAAAACACTGGAAACTGTAATAATAGACAACTGTTGAGTGGGGATCAATTAATCCGATTCTCAAATTGAACCATAAGGGCTGATTTTAATCCCATTCTACTTCCTCTCTGAAATCGAAACAGATTTCTGGTAATATTCCAATAGGAGATGGGTTGCCAAATAGAGAGTTCATATTCCTCACTTCGGCTTACAGAGCTTTTGCTATACTCTGGATTAACCCCCCCCCACACACACACACCTTTTTTTTTTTAACCTCCTCCCCACTCATCACTGCCCTGAGGGAGAGTCAGTCTTTGCTATTTTTATATATTACTGCTCAATCAATTAACTTAATGCAGACTCATAATGTGAATTAAATTTCTCTTGATTGTTTCTTACAAAACTTGATTCATGTGGTTGAAGCACAAGTCTTGGAGCCAAGAAGATCAGAGAGTCCATTCCAAATGTGAGGTTGCATTGGCTTTACGGCCTTTGGACATTTGTATGACCTTTTTCTTTCACAGTTGCTGCACTTGCATAAAAGGCATAATATTATGTACTGGGTATTGTGAGTATTGGCTTGGTCCTTTGAAGATAAAAGGATTCTATAAACCTCAGCATTATACTTTTCAATGAAAGCACTTCATTTATCCCTTATTGGGTTACTGGGTTGACTGGGTATAAACGGGAACACTAATTTACAGAAACCTTAATTTGCCATTATTAGTCCCCTTGGGATTCAAATTGCCATTGTAATTTAGACCTTAAGTCAATTTGTTTCACCAAATGTATGCGTAACTGAATGGAAACATATACAATTAGGCATAGAAAGTAATGGTGATGATTTTAAGTCCAGTCATTAATCATATTGATTGCGCTCTAACCTAACAATCTGAGTCAGACTCATTTGAATATACAACCTCACCCATTTTTAGCCAACATGGGGGCAGTTAGTTAATGCCCAATAAAAAGTGGCATAGATAGTTTTAGGTCTGGCTATACAAGTATGATTAGCACCTTGCAGCAATGAGTCAATATTTTTTAAAGCACCTTTAATTTAGTACAGAGGCCTCTGCTGGCTGGGTTGAGGCCCCAGGCATGACCCAGTATTTGGGGCTCATATTTGTCCTATGCTGAACTCTACTTACAGCTCCATGGGACAGGGCTAGGGTGGGAGAGTGTGATGTGTGGAGTAGGAAGAGAGGTTATGGGCCATGGAGGGCTCTTTCTCCTATTTACTTTCATAAATACTGGGATTCCTACCTAGCATGTTGTACCTTGCAAGACCACTTCTGCGAGGCACTGTTGCAAATAGGAGTGACATGGTTGCTTCACAAACAGATCATCTGAACAGTGCAAATCGACTTAGATAAAATTGGTTTGGTTAATCCTTCCTCTAAGAACAGGGCAACTTGCTCCAACTTGCAGATCTTAAAATAGTGCCAGTGGAGTCTCATAATTATGTCCAACTAGTGTTCTGAGTAGTGAACCTTTCCATTCCCTCCTCCCATAAAATCTGCTGACACCACAATTAAGAAGGAAACTACAGAAGATTTTTTTTTTTTTTTAATCACTCAGCAAACATCATTGGCTTGACGAAGAGGAAAGAATACTGTCTTTGGTTGTCAGGTCCTTTAGAACTAAAATTTCTCTTTTTCAACAGGAAGGTAGAACCCTAAAGGCAACGACAGGGATGAGGTACAAAATTATGTCTCAGATGGCTGTTTTTAGAGATAACTGCTTGTTTTTGTGTGTTCATAGATCTTGCTGAATTTCTAGCTGTTAGCCATGGGACTCAGCTGCTAGAAGAAGCCTGAGTGTGCTCCAACTCCATTTAGTGTTGAGTTTTCCTTCTGTCTTTTGTGCAAAAGAAAGCTTTGAGTCTATGATGTGCCTCCTTAAGCTGAATGTCCAGTGTATCATCAAAGTATGAGGTGTAACATGTCCTAATGGATATAACACAGTTCAAGAGCTTTTAAAGGCAGTTACTTCAATTTTTACACTTATTTATTTGTGCACATGTGTGTGCATATCAACATGAATGTGTGCCGTAGTGTGCTTGTGGAAGTTAGAGGAAAACGTGTAGAAATCAGTTCCTTCCTTCCACCACATGGGTTCTGTGGATCAAACTCAGGTTGTCAGTCTTGGTGGCCAGCGATCTTACTAGCTGAGCCGTCTCACTGGCCCTAAATAGAGCCACTTTTTGAAATTTTGGTACAAAGTCTGTATTGTGCTAACTGTCTCTATTTCTGGATCCTCAACAAATACTGTGTTCATCACTGAGTGGGACACAGAGGAGGCTAGGAAAGTGCTTCTTTCTGTGTTGAAGCATAGTATCAAGTGAGAAGTTCAGATGAGGGGTGGCAAGAGAAGAAAATCCTCCTTAATTATCTGCCCTGTGCAGATTGCTAGACCCCTTTACCCTCTCTCCTCCCCTTCAAGGGCTGATAGATGTGTCGTCACCCATTTTCACATACCAAAACTCTACTGACAGTTTTCTGTGAGCTGAAGAGGTTTGTGTTCTGTGGCTTTTTCTGTCTGCTGCTTTTTCATCTTTTTGTTTTTTATGACCATAATCACATAACATTTTTGGTAGTCAAACTTGCAGATCCTCTATTTTTCCCTAGAAGACCTGTAAACTGAGGTGGCTACTAGATGACATAAGATGCTTCAAGTAAACATGGCAGAGGGATTTTGAAAACAAACAAACAAACAAACAAAAACGTGATGACATCCCATCATCATTTGCTCTATGGGAGATTTGCCTGAATAGAATATACACTATGATGTTGGTTCAGCATAAAATGGGTTAGAAAAGTGTGGGTTCTTGTCTCTCCACAGAATTCTGCTTGCCTGACCTTGGGCTTGGTCTCAGCCTCTTTCTGCAGGTCAGAGTCCTCTGGTTGTTGATGAACAGTATCCTCTGGCTCTGGATCATCCTCTTACAGAGACCAGATGATCCGATAACAAACCCATTATATAATGAAAACTCTTCCTGAAATCTAAAATCCCAATATTTTCAATTTGTTCTGATAAGAACATAATATGTAGGCATGGAAGACAATGTTAATTCAGGAGAGCAAAATGTGTGCATGTATATATATGTACAGTCCAGAGATAGAAAAACGGTTTCTAGTCCAGAATCCTCTATCACTGTGTCTATAGTCTTTTGTTCAGTGTTGCTAGGATCCATGTGGTTCCCCGGAGAGTAGAAGCTTGATTTAAAATAGGCCTCTGTTTTCTGTCCCTTGTTACTGACCAGAACTTGGGGTCCTTGCAGCCTAACTTTCAATAGAATGCCCTACATACATACATTACAAGTTTTATTATGTAGAAGTGGAAATGACTGCCTATCCTGGTAGACCACTAAATACTTTAAAAATCACTTAATATTTTTAAAAAATTTCATTGAAAAAGAGAGGATTGGAAATTCAGTCTTAAAATGGATGAACATCTGTACTAGTAGCATAGGTAAATAAGTTTGTTCTTTATTTGGTCCCCAACCTTATAACTTTGCCAGTGTAATCTTCACTAACATAATGGTGTTATGAATTATACTTATAATTCTTGTCAAACATTATAAGTTACCTCAGCAACTCCATTTTTGGTTACTTCAATTAATCATTTTTAAATAATATTTTTATTCTTTGAAAATTTCATATTTATACAATGTATTTTGATCATACTTTGATTAGTCTTTTGTATTTGTGGCAGACTTAGAACTTTTGGTTTTGCTGTTTTGATAACCATTTTAATGATGACTACATTATATAAAATACTTGAAGTGTTAGGTTTAGGAGCTAATTATTGGAAGGAATTAGCATTAAATTCATGTACTATAAAATGCTAAGTAGGCTTTAATACCTATTAGGCAGGAACTGGATCAGGTTCTCTGTACTGGTCAGTAATTAACTTCCAGTTCTGAGCTCTCTCAATGTGTGAAGGAAGTCTAAAAGAAAACAGTAGAGATAATTCTCCCCTCAGGAGGACTCTAGCCTAAATGGGAAGACATATGAGTGACACACTACAGTTAAACCCACGGTTTCCCTGGGATTTTGTGGAGAAGTGTAATTGTCCTCTCTCATGTAAATTATATGTTTGGGATGAATTTCCAAATGTTATTAGCTTGTAAAAAAGTGTTTCGGGTATATCATGTGTGAGTGTGTGATGCAAATAAATGTAATTTAAAAACAGGTTAATTTAGTTTATCCTCATTGGATCATCACAAGAGCCTATGCTATGCATACGACAGGTGCTTTTAATTAAAGAGATAAAGAAGCTGTGGTCTAATGAATTTAAATGTTTTGCCTACCACCACTAAGGTAGCAAACACTGTTTAGATATAAGACTCCAAGAAGACTCTATTATAAGAATGAAATAATGAAGCGGGCAGTGGTGGCGCACGCCTTTAATCCCAGCACTCGGGAGGCAGAGCCAGGTGGATCTCTGTGAGTTCGAGGCCAGCCTGGGCTACCAAGTGAGTTCCAGGAAAGGCGCAAAACTACACAGAGAAACCCTGTCTCGAAAAACCGAAAAAAAAAATGAAATAATGGTTTTTAAAACTATAAAACTACTATGTAAATATAAGATTATTATTATAATTAATTATGGTCATTGACCTAACCTCCATTTTTTTTCTTCTATTTTGAGTCCTCATCATGTAGAATATAGATAATTCTATGCATTGGCTATTTTTATGTTAGAATTTTTGACAGTTGCTTTGTAACCCAGTCTGGCTTTGAAATCATTATATAGATCAGTCCGTCTTTGAAATAATTTGTGATCCTCCTGCTTCAGCTTCCCAAGTGCTGGAATTACAGCCATGTACCAACATTCACAGGGCTCCAAAAGATCTTCTCTGAACTTGAATGAGTCATTCACTAATCATAAAGTTCTTGTATTTGGTTGTTTTCTTTTGCAGTTTCAGAAGATGTTTGCATTGGTTAATATTCACAAGGGATTCCCTCCCCTTTAGTTGTTCACTGAAACATTCATTATAATCTTCCTTGAGGTACAATGGGTAAATACATCTACTACACTTTTCATTAGCTTAGCCAAGGGACAGTCATACACCTTGTCTCTTTAGTGTCTTTGGTGATAATGTTTATCACTTCTTAACCTGTCTAGTTACGCTTGTAAATAAGAGTCATGTTTTTAGTACTCGTTTATAGCATCCAAGATCTCTTTTTTTGCAAGATGATAAATAGAAAGAACTCTATAATAATAGGATATGTGATCTAGAAAGCATCTTAAAGGATTATCCAGTGATCCTAGTTCAACTTGAACAGCAGTTTGCATTTGAAGAAACAGACTAAGCCTGGACTTACATGTTCATCTTCCAAGGAAGAAGCATAGTTTCTGATATTTTCAGGAGAGTCTCATGGGTAGTTAATGATAATATCCTGAAGGATGGTTTTGGTATAACTGTTTTTTAAAAATAAAACTCTAGCTCATTTCTTAATCAACAGCCCAGAGGTAAGGCTTAGTTTTACATTTATGGCTTTTCTAGGAGAAGAAGGGTAGATTGTAGTTCGAGTGAGAGAGAGAGAGAGAGAGAGAGAGAGAGAGAGAGAGAGAGAGAGAGAGAGAGAGAGAGAGCAGATCCATACTCAGAAGATCTGGAAGATGGCCACTATGTAGGCTATTAGTTGTTGGGCTAAGTAGGTATTTAGTTATGTTCAAACAGCATTGGAAATAATAGAATTCTGTCAAGTGCAGATCACAGCTGCTTGATCATAACTCTTTTTTTTTTTTGGTTTTTTGAGACAGGGTTTCTCTGTGTAGCTTTGCGCCTTCCCTGGAACTCACTTTGGAGCCCAGGCTGGCCTCGAACTCACAGAGATCCGCCTGCCTCTGCCTCCCGAGTGCTGGGATTAAAGGCGTGCGCCACCACCGCCCGGCTTGATCATAACTCTTGATCAGAGCTAGCTAATGCTAGGTTTGGAGGGCAATACTTGAATCAATTTTTCATCTTGTAAGTGTGTACTGTTTTGAAATCTTAATCACTTTCACTGAAGCATTTTCTCTTCCTTTTAGGTAGTAGTGACGGGGCATGACTAATTTCAGCACTTGGAAGACTGAGGCAAGAGGATTGTTAGAGCCTAGCCTAGGTTACTCATTGAGACCCTGTCTCAAAAGAAAGAGAAAGAGGGGATAGAGGGAGTTTTCTCTCTAGGCACAGAGCTTTGTCATCCCTCACCACTAAGTTTACTTTCACTGGTAACCCATCCTTCCCCTCTCTTCTTCCTATTTCTTAACAAAGCTCAAAGTGAAGAGGATAGACAGTGAAGATAAACTCTGCAGGAATCATTTTCTAGTGGAAAGAAAAGAACATGCACATTTGTCTGTGTACCGGGAACTAAATCATCTGGAGGGAAACTCTAGGTTGTAGGCACATGGGCATTTATTTCTTAATATGTCAGTTGATTCTACCATTTCGTGTATTTCATTAATGTGTTTTATGACAAGCAATTGTGTTTTCTGGGGAAAGTGTCGTGATTACATGCCATTGGGTCATACTCTACCAGATTCAGTCTTGTTATCTTTAGCACCCTCTAATTCCAAACATATCAGTGATTTAAAAACTCTGAAGTTGCAACATTTTCTCATTGTTTTGTTTTTTGTTGTAAACCTTCCTCTGCTAAAAGCATTTTGTGATGTAGGTAGAGATTAAGTGTTTTTTTTTTTAGCAGTCATTTAAATAATTTTTAAGTGAAAAAGAACTGAAGCTTAAGAATTCTCTGACACTCGTTGAACATTGTAGATGTCTCAGGACATTGCAAGCCCTGAATAGGGACTGACTTGCTGACCTAGAAAAACAACTTAAGTTACCGATTCAAGCTGGGAATTGTGGTGGGCCTGTAGTTCCAGCAGTAAGCAGGTGAAGCAGGAGAATCAGGAGCTCAATGTCATCCTTAGCTACATATTGAGTTCAAGGTCTGCTGAGATGCAGGAGATTCTATCTGAAAAAAATGAAGTAAGCTATCAAGAGGAGTCAAAACTGTCGAAATCCCAGAAAGGAAGTCCATACATATACGTAGTTACACCTACTCCTTCCCTCCTCTAGGTATTACTAGTATGCTTTTTATTCCTATGAGTTTCCCTATTCTAGGAATTTCATATAAAGGGAATCACACAATATACTACATTTCTGTGTTGGCTTCTTTCATTTGAAAATATATTTTAAAGGATTATCCGTATTGCAACATTTATCAATACTCTATTCACTTTTAATTTTTTAACTTTAATTAAATAACTTTTTCCCCATTTATTTTACATACAAACCACAGTTTCCCCTCCATCCTCTCCTCCAAGTGCCCCCCATGCTTCCCACCTACTGCCCTCCCTTTCCATTCCTTGTCTCTCTCCCCTTTCCAAAAGGGCCAGGCCTCCCATGGGCTTCAGCAAAGCATGGCACATCAAGTTGAGGCAGGACTGAGCTCTTCCCCTTGCTTCTATTCTATCTTATGGATAAACCATGTTTTGATCATTCATATATTAGATGACAGGCTTTGGTTGTTTCCTTCTTGGCTACTATGAGTATTGCTGCTGTGAACATTGGCGTGCATGAGTTTTTGAATGAACACATTTTTTTATTTTATTCGGTACATACCTGGCAGTGGAATTGCTTGATCAGAGGTTAGCTTTACATTTAACTCTAAAGGAAATGCCAAACTACTTCCCAAAGCAGCTGCACCATTGTACATTCGTGTCAACAATACACACACACACACACACACACACACACACACACACACACACACGAGGGATTCAATTTCTTCACATCCTGGCAGACACTCACTACTTTCTCTTTTTGTTTGCTTTGTATTATTATAGCTATTCTAGTGTGTTTGTTTGGTTGGTTTGCATTTCCCTAATGGCTAATGATGTTGGGTATCTTTTCATGTGTTTGCTGGCTATTTGTTTATCTTCTTTGGAAGATCCTTTGCCTTTTCATTCTGCTAATGGTGTTGTTTATAGCTCTAAAGGTTTAAATTTGGATGAAGTAGCATTTATCTGTATTAGCTGATTGTGCTTTTGCTGTGATCTAAAAATTCATGTCTAATCTAAGTCATCTCAGATTTACAGGAATCTTTTCTTCTAAGACTTTTACTCTTTTGGTTCTTATACTTAGATGACTGATCCATTTTTATTTATCCATCTTGTAAATTGAGATTTTTTTTGTGTGTGTGTGTAGCTCAAGATCTCCCTATGTAGTCCAGAGTGGCCTTGAACTCACTATAATCCTTTCCCCTCACCTCTCAAGTGCTGGCATTACAGACACACAGCACCACACCTAGTTTGCATTGTTTTTGTGTGTTGTAAGGTGGGTTTCTAACTTCATTTCTTGTGCACATGGAGATGAAATTCTCCCGGAACTATTTGTTGAGATTATTCTTTCTTTGCTGAATTATCTTGGAAACTTTGTCAAAAATAAGTTGGCTGTAAATATACGGGTTTATTTCTAGAGGTTTTTTCTTTTCTAAGTTTGAACATTTGCTGTGCTATTTGCAAGCAAGTATGACCTTGGGCAAATTACTTTTTTGTAATGATAGTACTTATTTTTTAATAAAACTGTGAAAAAGGTAATTGGTATTGTAATGATGCTTAAATAGTAATGGAAGTAGGGAAAATGGAGAATAGTTGCAGATATGCTGAAACAGGATTAATGAAAGTCAGGAGCCTTAATAAATGAGAAATGAATAAACAGATGTTTGAGGAACTTGCAAAAATTATTCAATCCCTCAAATTGGCTAATGGTATTACTGTGTCTTAATCAAATGAAACAGAATGGAGTACCAGGCATGGTAGCACATGCTTACCATCCCATCCTGTCACTTGGGAGACAAAAGTAGGAAGGTCAGATGTTAGAGGTCAGCCTCAGTCTAACGTCAGTGACCTTAAGTAACTATCTTAACTGATTGCAGTTCTGTAAAATTAATATAAGGGGTATCTTATATAAGTAATTTTCTGTACTTTGTCTATCCGTTCTGTTGTATTCTTTTGTTTGCTTGTTTTTGATGTTAGACTTTACTGTTAAGGACACCTCTGAGAGTCCGTTGAAAGCTATGAACAATCCTCTTAAGATAATAAATATATATGACATGCACGTACTCTGCAGACATTTCTAGGAGGTTCAGAAACCCCTAGTTAAAACTCCTAAATTAGGGGTTGGGGATTTAGCTCAGTGGTAGAGCGCTTGCCTAGCAAGCACAAGGCCCTGGGTTCAGTCCTCAGCTCCGGAAAAGAAAAACAAAACAAAAAAAACTCCTAATTTTACTTTATATAAGGCAATTGTGTTCTAGAATGTGTTTTCCAAAGCTTAATTTCATAGTGAGGTTCAAGGGTCGTATTGATTTGGGAACACATTTTAGAGTTTCATATGAAATTGAAAAGGCATTTCCCCACAAAGAAGCGTTTATACAGCACCCTCTTAAGGCAGAGGAACAGTGGGACTTTACTGATTTTCTATAGGTGTCAACATGTAGAAGTGACTTTCAGCATTGCTTCTGACCGACCTAGGTAGTTTTCAACACAGATACTGTGGAATGCTCGAAGCCCTGAAAGGGTTGTGATGGAAGCGTAGTGTCAGATGGAGATAGTCTGAGAGGAAGGAGTCAGAGAGGCAGACAGATTCAGAGGGACACGGAGAGACGAATATAGAAGCGGAAGCAGGCCATTTAAAACCCCTCTTGTAAATAGTCAAGATAACTTCAGTGAAGGAAGTAAAAGATGATTAGAGTAAAGGTGTGGGGGAAAAAGCACAGACATTGGCAGGAGACTGCTTTCTGCTCTTGCTTTGTGTTTCTGGTTGACTTACTAATGACCCTGAGCCTCGTTTTCCTAAGTAGGATGGGTCTAGTAATAATACCATATTCACAGTCTGAAAGAATTTAATGAATAATGTACACAAAGTGCTTAACATAGTACTCAGAACCCAGTTAAATAAATAATCAATAAGTACTATGTACTTTCTTACTTTTGGTTTGAGTAATACTTTGTTAGCCATTATTGATTACCTATTTTGTGCCAGTCACCATGCTATGAATAAAAATACAAAATTGTTGATGCTCTCCAAGGAGAGGAGGGAGTTAGTTGGAAATGTTCTAGAGGCCCCCAGAATTTGAAATAATAAACGCTTTCTAGGCTTGCAAGAACATTCATCATTTAGGGAAATTTGAAAGAGGAAACGATTTTTTTTTCTTTTTTGCAATGATGGTCAGAGAGTATAAGTTCATGTGTGGCCATGTTCAATTTGAGCATCTAAGGGGTATCAGGTAAAATTATCTAAGGAAATAATCTTACCTTTTGTGGAAATTGTAATCTTTCTTCTCTAAAGGCATCCAATTATAAGATTTCTATATAGACATATGTGTGAATATATGTCTAAGTACCTGAACATTGTAAAATGAAAACATCACGTCTTTTTTTTTTTTTAAAGTGTAGCTAAACAAACCTTTGAACCTATTAAACTAACCAGGAGTGTCTGCCTTATAAAGAAAACCCTTCCCATTTACAGCCCAATTTACTGTAGATTCCATTAAATAGATGGTTAGTTCAGCACATTGAACAGGTTTGATTTCGAAGCATCTTTTTGTGTATACATTTATTGTACTTAAGTGCTAGATTTTTGTGATGGCTGTCAGAGGACTATGCACATATCACTAATCAATGACAATATTTGAACAAACTCCAGTACAAGAATCAAAAAAGTGACAAACTGGTTTAGTTCTGTCAGTTGGGAGATTTCTTTTTCTCTCTGGTCCACACTAAAATGAAAGTTACCACATCTGAATATTTCTGGCTGTTCAACTTGCCAGTTTCCATCTAGATCTTGATTTGCATCTGATCCTGCTTTAGTAAGCATGAAAACACACATGGAAGATGAGCTTTGCAACAGGAAGGTGCTAGTTGAAAAAAAAAAATTAACAATAAAACCAAACTGAAGCCATCGTTGATAGAAGTTGTTCCTAAGTCTACGGTTGAAATTTTTTACTACTCAACTTGAGGAAATTAAAGAGTTTTTGAAGGTGAGGGCTTGAGAAAGTGAAAGAGAAAAGTATCATCTTTTGTCTCTAATGATTCAGTTTACATAGAAATAGGATAAAACAACTTTCTATGTGTGGTAATATGAAGTGATTCAAGTTCACACTCTGAAGAAAAAGATATTATCCTGCACTGAAAGCTGCATTTCCCCAAAGCTGTCTGCCTTTTTTTTTCATGCATACCCTTAGAATGGAATCATTTCAGGAAGGAGAGAGCGAGTTTGAAATATAGCCTTGTTTTCCTTCCACTGGATGTAAAATAGGAGCAGCCCTTATATCTTGCCTTGACGTGAAATAGAGAGCAATATTGGAGAATAGGGATTGAGAAATTTGTAGGGCCTCCAACTCATCACAGTCTCAGAGAAAAGATGTCAGTGGAGAATTTAGGAGAGAATGATCCATGCCAATTGTGTGAGCCGGAATGGTAATGTTAATCAGGAAGCCAAGACACAGAGGTGGCCACTTGCTTCTATTTATTAACGAAGGAAAAAAAAAAACCAACCTCAAGCAAGTGTCTAAAACAAGATTTGAAGGAGAGTGGGGTTCAGAAAGCCTTCTTGATTAATTTCCCAGTAACTCCTATTGCTTAAGCATCCCTGGGGAGTCTATCAGGCCGAAAGTCTCCATTGGTTACAATATAATTATTCTACAACCACTTTTCCTTTGGAAATGCTTAATGACTCTTACTTTGTATTACTTGCAGGTGAAAGCCCAGCCTCTGCGGTTCTTAATGCCTCAGCAGGATTATTTTCACTAAAGATGGAAACACTGGAGTCTGAATTGACCTGTCCAATCTGCCTCGAGTTGTTTGAAGACCCCCTCCTGCTCCCTTGTGCTCATAGCCTGTGTTTCAGCTGTGCTCAACGCATCCTGGTCTCAAGCTGCAGCTCCGGTGAATCCATTGAACCCATTACTGCTTTTCAGTGTCCTACATGCAGGTATGTTATCTCGCTGAATCACCGGGGCCTGGATGGCCTCAAGAGGAATGTGACCCTGCAGAACATTATTGATCGCTTCCAGAAGGCTTCAGTCAGTGGGCCCAATTCTCCAAGTGAGAGCCGTCGGGAGAGGACTTACAGGCCAAGCTCCGCCATGTCTAGTGAGAGAATTGCTTGCCAATTCTGTGAGCAGGACCCTCCGAGAGATGCTGTGAAGACATGCATCACCTGTGAGGTCTCCTACTGTGACCGTTGCCTTCGGGCCACACACCCTAACAAGAAACCTTTCACCAGTCATCGCCTGGTGGAACCAGTTTCAGACACACATCTTCGAGGGATTACCTGCCTGGACCATGAGAATGAGAAAGTGAACATGTACTGTGTATCTGATGACCAATTGATCTGTGCCTTATGCAAACTGGTGGGTCGTCACCGAGACCATCAGGTCGCTTCCCTGAATGATCGATTTGAGAAACTAAAGGTAAGCAATATCCTCGCCACAATTTTAATTTAATGCGTAGTTGTACAGTTTGCAAGAAGCCCAATAAACTTAGATAGCATAAGTATGTCAACTCCAAGTTTTTTTTT
The DNA here is from genome assembly GCF_004664715.2 of Peromyscus leucopus. NCBI lineage: Eukaryota > Metazoa > Chordata > Mammalia > Rodentia > Cricetidae > Peromyscus > Peromyscus leucopus. Next base: position 94,070,778 of record NC_051083.1, read on the forward strand.
TTTTTTTTTTTTTTTTTTCTTGGTTTTTCGAGACAGGGTTTCTTTGTGTAGCTTTGCGCCTTTCCTGGAACTCACTCTGTAGACCAGGCTGGCCTCGAACTCACAGAGATCCACCCACCTCTGCCTCCTGAGTGCTGGGATTAAAGGCGTGTGCCACCACCGCCCGGCCCAAGTTGTTTTCATGGGGAATAACCTATTTACTGCAAGTTTTCACTGGAACTCATCTTTTGCATAAGCCTGATAGCATTTATGTATTTCTGTGCAATTCTGGGAAAGTAAGCCCATTGTCCACTTCACCAGGGTAACAGCAGTCTCACTTCTCTGGGACACATTGCACATCACAGATCTTTGCTTTGATCTTTCCACCTCTTCTTTTCAGTATGTGAGTACCTGTGTAGGTGTACTGCAATTAGCATATGTGCTAATTTGCATACGTTTGGGTGGGTCTCTGTGGAGGTGTGGGTGGAAGTGTCTGAGTGTATCTATGTGGATGAAAGATTTGTGGAGGACATTAGTACATGTGTTTGCAAGGGCTGAGAATGTGGCTTGGTAGAGTGCTTGCCTAGCAAGTGCCAAGTCCCTGGGTTCTATTTCTGGCTCTGCAAAACAACAAAAAATGCCTAGTCAGTATAGCAAAGAAAAGAATACTTGGCATTAACCATTGCAAATTGCCTTTGAGCACTTAACTTAGAGCTGATTCTTATATCAACGTATCACCAAGTCAGGAGGTGTGGTTAAACATCTGAACTAAAAATTTAAACTGAAAGTAATGACTGTTAACTTAGTATTTGCTCTTGTGCCCGTGTTTGTTATTGTAGGCCCAGGCTAAAATACTTGTTTGCAGTCTCCATCTTAGAAGCGCCAAGCCTTTGACTGGTGTTCAGTGGACAGTTCTGTGAAGTTATGTTAAATAACATTTATTTTCAAGTCTGAATGCCTAGTTTTAAAAGTCCTCCTACCTCACCTCGATGTTCACAAATGTCGGTTCTAGCAAACTGTTCTATTCCTATTATCTTCCTGATATGTGGTATAATTTTTCTCAAGAAGGAAGCCACTTAACATAGATTCCAGACAAAATAAAATGTTTAGTGCTTGCTTTGACAACACATATACTAAAATTGGAATGAAATAGAGAAGATTGGTTAGCATGGTCCTGGCACAAGTATTATGTGAAGTATTCCATATCTTTCCATGATTGGAATATATGTTGTATGGAAAAAAATTATTTTTAATTAAAAAAGCTTAAATTTGGTAATGTCTAAGGACTTCCAGAGGACTAAAACCTGTAGTGTACATTAGATGCTGTTATGTAAAAATCAAGTGCATAATTCCCTGCATTGCTGTATAATTAAAAATAATTGTTATTTCTTCAATGAATATTATATTATCACACACTGAATTATAATGTGTTCATTATAAAATAAAATGAAATCTAACAAAAATAAAGGCTGGGCGGTGGTGGTGGTGGCGGCGGCGGCGGCGGCGGCGGCGGCGGCGCACGCCTGTAATCCCAGCACTCGGGAGGCAGAGGCAGGCGGATCTCTGTGAGTTCGAGGCCAGCCTGGGCTACAGAGCGAGATCCAGGACAGGCTCCAAAGCTACAGAGAAACCCTGTGGTGGTATTGTGTTCCCCAAAATATTGTGTACTCTAATAAATTTATCTGGGGTCAGAGAACAGACAGCCACTAGATACAAAGGCTAGAAAATGGTGGCACTCACACCTTTAATCCTAGCATTCCAGAGATAGAAATCCTCTGGATCTCTGTGAGTTCAAGGCCACATTGGAAATAGCCAAGCATGGTGACACACGCCTTTAATCCAGCAAGCAGCTTTAATCCAGGAGTGGTGTAGAAAGCAAAAAGATATATAAGGCGTGAGGACCAGAAACTAGATGCATTTGGTTGGTTAAGCATTCAGGCTTTTGAGCAGTAATTCAGCTGAGACCCATTTGGGATGAGGACTCAGAGGCCTCCAGTCTGGGGAGACAAGACCAGCTGAGGATCGGCGAGGTGAGATAGCTGTGCTTGTTCTGTCTCTCTGATCTACCAGCATGGACCCAATAACTCGCCTCAGGTTTGAGTTTATTAATAAGAACTTTTAAAATTCCTGCAACAAAACCCTGTCTCAAAAAACAAAACAAAACAAAACAAAAAAATGTTTAAATGAATAGCAAGAATAGCACCCTGAAATATAGCCTATGAACATAAGCCAAGCTAGAAGAAAGGCCTAGATTCCATGCTAGCAAGGCAAGAAAGCAATGGAAGTTTTCCTTCTGTCATAATCTGGTGAACTTATTATTCAGATTTACATTAAAGGAAGTGTTGGTAAGGGTAACAATACTCAAAATAGGATATGGTTTCTTGCCTGTAATTTACTGCACACATATTTAGAGTATCACACTCTAAGTATTGGTTTGTGCCTCTTTTGATAATTATTTGTTTCCAATACATAACCTCTTCTCTTTTTAGTTAAGAGCAACTGTATGCCTAATGTGTATAAGAATCAACCTCAGTCTTTTGATTTCAGTTGTGAAACTTGCATTCTTGTAGGGCTGCAGGGGGAACGTTACTGACTGAAATTCTTAGAGTCAGCAAATTGTTGGGCCATGGACCTAATCTAGTCAAAGCCTTACACTTGGAAGTTTCATAAACTGAGACTCTGTTACACAAAGTGATTTGGTTAATGTTAGCAGACCTGTTTAGTAATTGGGCTGGAACTGAAAACCAGTCTCCAGGCAGAGTCAACTATCTTTTTTTTTCCACTGTTGTCTGCTCTTACACTGTTGTTTCCTCTCTGAAATTTGACTTAAAACTTAAATCTATGCTCTAACAACTACTCATTCCATAGGTCACGATACACAATTAGCAGCATCAGGAAAAGGACACAATTACTTAACATTCAGCTTCACAATGGCAAAAGATGGGGTGGGTTGTAAGAAGAGTGGGAGATATGGAGAGGATGGAGCAATCACTGCCAAATTTGTTTCCGGTGTTAGGATCATAATAAGGCATTGGCCTTGAAAAATATTCCAGACAGAAATACCGGCATCCATATGTACTGCTGAGATAACAAAGAGACTGAGTAGAGTAAGCCTGTATCTACAGGACACTGGCTCCTTGAAAAAAGCTGAAAACATGGGGAGATTGAGCAGGCATTTGGCAACATGCAGCTATAGTCCCCGTCTCCAGGGTTGGGTAAACACAAGTGTATTTTATAAAAAGATGCCTTAGCCTGTGACTAATCAGTAATTTTTGGAGAATGAGTGGCTATATTTTTTGACAGTTTCCCTTTAATTTTTAGGAAATGTGCAGAAAAGTCTGCTTATAAATTAAGTGGAAACTATTTTTGCTCATTTTTGGATAGAGACTGGAAACATCTGAATCATTCCCAACTGTGTGGTTTGTTATGTTGTCTGGAACATCTAGGGCTTTGGAAAGGAGAAGGAGGTTTGTGTGTGTGTGTGTGTGTGTGTGTGTGTGTGTGTGTGTGTGTGTGTACAAGAGAAGGGGTGAGGGAGGAAGGGAAGGTCGGGGAGAAACAGAGAGAGGCAGAAGCAGGGGTAGGGGGACTTGGAGAATTTACTCCATCCAGTGCTAAGTGGGAAAAGATATTAATTCTTCACATTCAACAGAAAAGAAGCCTGCCTTTTAATGTCATATGTAATATTTTGTTTGAATTTAAAATTAGAAAGCATTTATGATTATTCACTTGATTCCTTTCTAAGGAGACTAGAGAAAGCCAGGTAGCTGGCAAAGGCTGTGTGGGAGATGACCTAAGAACATTCCCCTGGTCCTGAGAGGAACAGAAAGTTCTGTCAGAAAAGGACAAGAATGATAATGTATACTCTACATACACACTAACTCATAACACACACACACACACACAAAGTTGACTTATGGTCAATAACTGATGCAATGTTTATTTTTATTTTTGACTCTGGGGCTTCACTTTTGGCCTTTTATAACTACCTTTTATGTACAGCCTCCTTGAGGAGGATTAGTGACCTGTAATGCTGTTCAGCAAAAAGCAGGCAAACCATTATGGTACAGAAAAAAGGTCAGAGTAATCAGAAGCTAGCTTGCTTTTTGAACATGTCCTCAAAATGGAGTTGAGGACTTGGGGAGTACTTATATAATGTTTTATGATTTTATTTGTTTAGACTGCCTGTAGGGTTGAGATTCAGGACACACAATCTTTAGAAGACTACCAGTGGTTTAATTAATTCAAACAGTACTCGTGGTCCTGACAGTTACACATACCTTAGTTCATGATACATGCTATAATTTTATAAAACTGCTTCACATTTTAGAACTTCCATTCATAAACAGTTCCCACCTTATAAAAGATTGATATTATTATATTATCTAATGTTGGGTTTACATAGAGAGGCCAATTTCAGTGGCTCTCTCTTGCTGGTAGACTTGAACTTAATATTCTAAAATCTGTTTTTTATCATTTGATGCTGATTTACATTTTCCCCTCACAACTCTCAAATTTTCTAGCTTCATCTACTCAGAAGAGCTTCTTAATGGTGTACTGAACATCCACCCCCCTTCTTTTCTTACTACCTTCTCCAGTGTTCTTCTCTTGGCCTGCTTAGGAACTCTGCTGGCTTTTTAGAGCTCAAGCCAAACTCCACAAGTCTGCTCCAACATACTACAGAGACATCATAATTCCTTGAGGCCAGATACAGAGTCTTTGTTTCTTCAGTATCCTCCTTAGTGTCCACGCAGCAAATGTACATAATATCTCCTTAAGAAATTCAAATAAATTATGTCTTCATAATGACATGGGTTTTTTTTGTTTGTTCTATTTTGGGTTGTAATTTTTTTTTTTTGAGGCAAGGTTTTGTTACGTAACACAGGCTGACCTTGAATTCATGATCTTCCTGAATCTGCTTCCTGGGTGCTAGGATTATAGGCGAGAGCCATCGTGCCATGGATTATAATTATTTTGTAGGACGTATACTAGTGCCCATAGCTTGATTTGGTTCTTATCTTAGTAGACACAAATCAGTCTTGCCATTAGGAATACCTTGGAAATCTGAAAGTGCCTTCTGTGAGCTACTGACAATTTTCAAACCCAGAGTGTGAGCAAAAGTATAGCATGTCCTTAATTTTAAATATCTATTCATTTTGATTACTGGATTTTCCAATTGCCTAACCCTATGGTGACATCTGTATAAATCAGATGTGATTATTATAATTCTCTTTGAGAGTGATGTCTTCACATTTCCATGCCCACAGCCTGCCAAAAATATAGCTGATGAAAACCAGGGGGATAGAGGAATTTCCTGAAGGGGATAAACAAGCACATTTTCTTTTTCTTCTTTCATTTCCTCTAATTCATCACTACAAATAATTCTTAAATAAAGCTACATATCAAGAGTTTTGTTGTTACAATATATTACCTGGAATTAGAGTAAGCTTCTTCCATGGGGAAGTAAAATACACACACACACACACACACACACACACACACACACACACACACACACACGAGAATAGATGTTGAGACAGAGCTAAAGATTCCCAGACAAAGAGAATGGAGATACAAGACTTGGAGAGCTACAGTAAGAGTTAAAAGGTTGAAAAATAAGATATTCTAGAATCTTGTCACCTTGATTACTGTCCTTTTTCCTACCCAGACACTCTGTCATCCTCTCACCTATTCTCATTCCATCACCTTACCCCTGTCAATTGTCTGTGCACCCACTTGACACCCACTTCTATTGGCTAAGACAGATACCCTCACAACTATGTACCAGTGAGCATTTGATTATAGCTGAACCAATATGAGTATGAATATAAACATGAGAAGATACATATCTTTATGAGAGACTGGGTTGGGAAGAGGGTATATTTGCATAAATATGTATGCATCATCATCTGTGAGTGTGTGCATTCTTGCATGAATTGGTGACTGAGAATGGCTCTGTGGCATTGCACCAGTGTGTCTATAAATATGTGTCACTGTATGTGAAGCTGAAAGAATGCCTGTGATATCTTCTGGTAAGTTGGGCAGGTGGGTATCATGAGTATAAGACACACTTTCTGTAGACACCTTAGGCAGATTCTCTAAAGAATCTATGATGTATCAGTGTGTCTATAAATATGTGTCACTGTATGTGACTAGAATGTAGCTAGAGTTTTCCTGCCTTGCCCACAGTCAGGACAAATCTTTGTCACCCGCCAGTTCCACAGCCGCTCAGACCCAACCAAGTAAATACAGAGACTTATATTGCATACAAACTGTATGGCTGTGGCAGGCTTCTTGCTAACTGTTCTTATAGCTTAAATTAATCCATTTCCATAAATCTATACCTTACCACGTGGCTGGTGGCTTACCGGCGTCTTCACATGCTGCTGGTCATGGCGGCACCTGGCACTGTCTCTCTGCCTCAGCCTTCCACTTCCCAGAATTCTCCTCTCTCCTTGTCCCACCTACTTCCTGCCTGGCCACTGGCCAATCAGTGTTTTATTTATTGACCAATCAGAGCAATTTGACACTAGAGAGATTGTCTATGATATCTACTGGTAAGCTGGGCAGGTGGGAATCATGAGTATAAGACAAACTTTCTGTAGACACCTTAGGTGGATTCTCTAAAGAATGTATCCTAAGTCTAGGGGTAACTCTAATAAATGAGCTAGACATCTATGCTCAATTAGAAAACTCTTCAGTAGAGGCCAGGGTGGGTTATCATAGATGAAAGTAGAGGAAAAACTTGTTTCTATATCTTGCTCACTTGGGTCTAGAATCACAATAGCTAATTATAACAAGAAAAACAGCACTCAATTTGATACATTTGCTACAAAACTTAAAGCAAAAAGAAAAACCTGAGTTGGGATTTGTGCTCTCTGAGGTGTGGTGATCATTGGAATGATGTGTGCGGATAGGAAGGCTAATACCTGTCAAGGGGTTCTTTGGCTACCCTGTCTTCAGCCTTCAACTCAAGATCATAAAGTTACTATTGCTTGTAAAGCTGGCTTCTCTCTTGTCTCTTAACTGTTCAAGACTTCTCCCCCATCATATGTGTGTGTAAATCCAGAACCAGGTGTGGTGTTGAATGCCTACAATCTTAGTACTTGGGAGGTAGAGGAAGGAGGATCAGGAGTTTAAGATCATTCTTGGCTCATAGTGACTTTGACTACACCATAGACTACATGAGAATGTGTCTCAAAAAAAAAAAAACACAGAACAACAAACAGGCAAGGGCATGTTAGCACATGCCTGTAATTTCAGCACTTGGGAGGAGCAGGTGGGAGGGTCACTGAAAGTTTGAGGTCTGCCTGATCTATATAGTGAGTTCTGGACCAGCCAGGACTACATAGCAAGACTGTTCTCAAAAATAGGAAAACAGAACATGATTCTAAAACAAAACAAGAAAATCAGAATAACTCTGCAAGTGGCCTATGTGGGTGTTTGAGTAAGTGTATTTTAATTTCATCTCTACTAAAACTGCTTTCTAAGGCTCATCTGAATCCTTGTTTTTTTCCTTCCAAGATTTCATCGATTTCTCTGCCTCTGCACTCATGTAGTATTAATGGGACCCTGTGCTGGAAGATATTTTCTGTTGTCCCTCTGCTTTAAGAGCAAGTTTAGCAACTAGAAACTCCAATTATTTGTGCTCTCACCTTTCTGTTTTGAGATCGTTTTGTCCCAGGTCTTTTAGTCACCAGTGTCTGAGCTAAATCACTATTTTGAGGATACTTCCAAAGATGATGGATGATTCCAATTACTCTCGGGTTGATGAGAATCTTGTCTGTTACTATTGGTCAAAGGAACCGATTACATAAACACAAAACATGTAATGAGAGATTAAGGAAACAACAATTACTGAAGTTAAAGGAGTGATGTTTGAGGATGAAACTATGGTAATGTCTCTTAAGTTCGTGAACACTTGATGTAATGAGATCACACCTTTGTTCTTTGTCTCACCTGAAGATAGAAGAGCCATTAACAAACTGTAGCATCAGGGATTTGGGATTGAGAATCCTTCATTCACTTAAGAGACAATGACCACTTACTTTGTTTATTGAAAATTTTGGGCATCGTGGCAGGAGCAGGAGTTACAAGAAATAAGGCACAGTCTTTGCTACAGTGGGGCTTTGAGCTTAGCAGGGAAGACAGACACAGTAATTGAAAAATCCAATTCAGTTTGATTGGTAGCATGATGGAAATTTTCATAGGATACTCTGAAGCCCAGAGTTTAGGTCAGGGAAAAGATGTCATCAGGTTCAGAACTGGCAATTGGAGAGGGATTTGTGATCAAAGAAGGGTCAAACTGGAAAGACCTGAAAGGGCTTGATGAATGAATGACTACAGTGGTTTTAGATGGTGGAGAGAGTTAAAGAAGGATGTTTGAGCTGGGAATGTCTTAAAAAATGGAGGCACTGAAGACAGAAATAAAGGAGTTAGGAAGAGGCAACACGTAATTCAACATTCATTCATCAAATATTTGCTGTCCACCTATTAGGTGCCAGGCACCAGAAAAGGTGTTGATGTTACAGTGATAAACACAGCTTAATCTCAGCCCTGGTGTATTGAGGAGAGACAGATGATTAAGAACACAGTTTTAAGAAAGTGCAAGCATGAGAAGTTATGAGAGCCTCAGAGGGACATTAGGCGAGACTTTGGGTAGATTTTGGACCTCCTTATTGGGGAGTGGGGGCAAAGTGATGGAATGAAGATGTTCTAGTTAAGAGAACAGCATGTGTTCAAACAGCTTATGTTATAAGACTTGAAAGGGCAAGGATTCTAGAAGAAATTGAAATTCAAGTTTTTCCAGTGGCTGAGAAATCATGGCTAGAGGAGTAGATTTAATTGGCTTCAGAATGGAGGTACAACCATGAAAAAGCAAGCTGAGAGGGGGTCAAGGGTTGACTCTCACAGTACACTCACGATCAGAAATTATATATGAAGGAAGAACAGATGAAAGAGATAGAAAAGATTGTAGCCAAAAGATTGGCAGTGATGAGGGGCAGTGCAGGTAGAATACGATTCTGAGGCTTCTACGAGAGTAGAGTTGGCTTTTATTCACTATTATGAGTGTTATCAAAATAAGTGCTATATTTAGGTTTTTAGGAGGTCTAAGTAAAATTTACCTATTTAGGCTAAATATTTAATTCTCGTATGCATCCAAAGAGGAAGGGAAGCATGCAGAATGGTTCAAGTAACATTCTGGGTCATGACAGAAGTGGTGGTGTGAGTCTGTGCTCAGTGTTTGTAGAGACATCTGAATAAAAGTGGGGGGTGACAATGTATTTCACCTGGCTTGAGAGTCTGGCCATTTTCTAACAAACTTTAAGTAGAGTTGGCCCGTGTGATACACATCTAGTACATCATCTGCATCTCATTGTAGGACATAGCTTGTGTCTATACAACAGCAAATAAATGTTGGGGGAAAGAATAAACTCTGGCATAAGGGTGTGGGCTTCAGTTTGTCGACCAGATGGTGTGTTCTGTTGTTGAAAGGGCATATGTAATTGATATATAAAGTGACAGACTGAAGCAAAAGCGAAGTAAGTATTTCTAAGACAAACATTTGGGGGTGGGGAGAAGAAAAAGGTAGAACATGACCTGAAAAACATATTAAGATTCTGGCTTCTGGTTTTTGGAAGAGCAGGTAATGTCCATGTATGGATAGGATGAGAAAAAAAAGGAAAGAAAAAAGAAAAGAAAAGAAAGAAAAAAAGAGAAAAGGAAAAAATGCTGAAGAATGGGCATCATAATACTGACTCAGATATTTGTTTTGCTTGTGGAGACAGGTTTTCACTCTGTTGGCTAGAACTCATGGACGATCTTCCTGCCTTAGCCTCTTGAGTTCTGTGATGATGGATTATTTTGTAAATTGGTTTCCTCCCACCACACTGAGGTTTGAACATAGGGCCTTATACATGTTAAGCAAGTGCTGTACCACTGAGTTATATCCGTAGACCTCAGATGATGCTGATGCTGATGATTTTTGTCTGGTCCTTGTTCCTCATCTACCCCATGTTTCTTACCCTGATCTCTATTCACATCCTTTTCTTGCTTTCCACAACTGAATTACATGACATGGGGATCCATGGAAGTTGCCTTCATCTTTAATAGCTTAACTTTGGGATTGATTTTCTTCTTTTTTGCTCCCACCCCCTGCCCCAAGGTTCAATTCCCATCTCAAAACCCCAAAGTTCTGATGTTGCCTAGGTTTAGACAACATTTTTCCTGTATATTTTGGAAAGCTAGATAGAATACAGGCCTTTGATGGCAATACTAGATGTCTTAACAGAACAAACAAAAAATCTGGACCCTTTTCCAGGTCTTATGACTGTATCAGGTAAATGTGTATAAGTGCACATATGTGTGTGACTTACATATGCCTCCATGGAATGGAGCATGGCAAATGGAGAGTAGGGCCTTTTAATGAAGAGCTGTTTTTTTTTTAACATATGACTAAATTTATTGAGGGAGTCAATAAGAAAGAAGAATGTTACCTTAAGTAACCTGTGTCTAAGGAAGTGAGAATTAAAAAAAAGCAGTGATTATTTAGGTGAGTCAGAGAGGGCATTTTCAAAAATGGGATGCTGTCTGAAAGAAGAGTGGCCTGTGCCTGGCCTCCTGGGTAGAAAATCATGTTCTTTAGGAAAGGAAACTACAGAGCACAAAGAGGCCAAGGCTATACAACACAAACGAAATGGAATTAGGGTGAAAATGGAATCAGTGTAGACTGCCTATTTAGCTAACACAGGCCTCTTACAATCTCAATTATGGAAGCCAGCCAAGTCTTCCCTTCTTCTTGCATTGTTTAGACACATGTACAATTTTGTGAGAGCTAGAATGTAGTCATTAGAAGGTGAAGAGGGTCTCAGAGTTTCATAAGCTAAAATGGCTGCTCACCCTCACAAAAAGGGAAATGCAGAAAGACTCAGAGGTAACCTCCTGCTGCAGGAAATGGGAACTTCATCCTGCTCTCTCTGCCAACCTCCTGTCTCTGTTTCCTCCCAGCAGATATCTCCATTCCAATCTCCCCTGCCACTTTGGCTCTCTTGATGTCATGGTTCAACTGTTTTGAGAAAGTTGTACTAACTGGGCTTGGACAGAGGGAACCTAGCCCAGTCATTAAATGGAATACATAGAAAGGAGCAAAACAAAGTGATTCTTCAAAACTGAATCACAATAACAAAGAGACATGTTTATTTTGACATAAAAAGATTTTGTGTCCATGCACACACAAACACACACACAAATCAACTTTGTTTACTCAGACATGGTATAGACAAGATCATTACATGGCCAAATCAATCCAAGTCATTCAAACCTAGAGTGGCCCAGAAATTTTAGTTCTAAATGATTTGTGAGTGCTGGGCATTTTGGAAAGGGTGAGGAGATAGACTGCATAATTGCTTCAGTTCACTGCTTTCTTTTGAATATGTTCATTATTGAGAATCAATTCCAATTTGAAAGGAGGCTTTAATTCCTTACAAATGAATAGGAAGTAAGTAAATGTTCAGTGTTTTCCCCCAAATTACGTCTCATAATGTAAGAAAACAGTGGCAAAAAGCCATCAACAGATGGTGTTTTCATTAGCCAAAGATTTATTTTTCAAAGCATTTTTCATATTAATGAAGCAAGGTTGAAATTAGAGTCATCTTGTCAGTTCTAGAACTGTGTTGTTAAAATGGACTGGCATTCTGCAAATTGCTAGGGGGCCCGAGCAAACTAACTATTTGCCATCATTTCGTAATGGTAACCCAAGGCCTGTAGTCTAACCAGACCCTAAATTATGTGTTCAGTCCTAATTTTTGTTTTCTGTAGCTTTATACAAGCCACAACTCTCAGTTCAGGGCCATAAATGAGGAGCACACAGCAGGGGATCTTAATCCTGCTCTGCAGTATGAATTATTTATGATATATCAATTTCAAGGCCAATGTTACAACAGGTCTCATGTACTTGTTAAAAAAATTCTCCCAGTGGAATCACATGGAAACACATTGCAGTGGGAAACACAGAATTTAAATCGTTTTTCTTCTCTAGGGTTATCAGTCAATGGACCATTTATCAAATAGGTCAAAATAATGATTTTTGATACTCAGGATTTGCATTGATCTGGGAATGTGGACTACTCTTCGGGAGGAAATTTTTGACTGATTGGCTCCATTAGTAATTTTCCCCTCTCTAATTTACACTAGACCCTTTGATCAAACTGAGATCTATTCTGTTCACTTTACGGTCAAACTTTTGGAGAGGAGTCTAGGCTTGCCACCTTCTGATGTACTCTAACCCTGTATGCTTTAGTGTCTACTTCCCAAACCCTACTGAAACTCCTTTTACAAAGGTTACTTGTGACCTATGATTACCCAATCTAGCCCACCCCTCACCTTTAAAAAACTAAATTTTCACATTTCTCTTGGTCTTTGCATATTTGACAGTGATGAATCTTTTCCTGAAAGATTACCATGTTTCTCCTGATTATCCTCTGAGTTTGGCCCAGACCTGCATTTGCAACTGCCTTGAATGTTACAGTATCTTCACAACCAGTGTCCCTGCCTCCCAGGCTTTCCTGTTTTGCTCTCTTCCCCTTATTGCTGCTAGGTTAATACCCTAAATGTAGCTGTGATTATGTCATTTCCTTATTCAACAGCCTTCATAAACCCCAATACGAAAACAAATAGGTACAAAACCATTTGTACATTCAAGACTCTCAAAACAGGGCTTTTTTTTTCCAGATGGGCTCTCATTATGAAGCATTGGTTGGCCTGGAACTTGCTCTATAGCCCCGACTAGCCTGGAACACACAGAGATTTGCATGTCTTTGTTTCCCAAGTGCTTGGATTAACGGTGTGTACAACCACACCCAGCAAAACAGGGTTTTGATCTCCATTTTCATCCTTATACCCTGTGTTCTAGTCAAACTAAACTCTTGATTGATCCCTGAATAGGAACAATATTTGTTTTTTTCTTGAGAAAAGGAGCTTATTACATTGTTCAGTACAAAATAACTAAACAATAGTTCAAACTCCTAGGCTCAAGTCGTCTTCCTGCCTCAGCTGTCCCAGTAGCTGGGACTATGGGTGTATGCCACCACTCTTGGCTGCTTTATCTTTATTTTTGATCATCTTATTCCTCGTGCCTGGAACACCCTGCCTCCCACTATCCTGGTCTGTTAAATCTGTTAAATTCCTGCTTATCCTTCAAGATCCATTACTGCACCCTAAGCACACGAGATACTCACATGTTTTTGTTATGGCAAATCTCTGAACTGTCATTTCTTCTTTATCCTTTTGACATCTATTTAGTTTAGTGATTATGCCTAATTCAGTGATTGCTGCCGTTCCCTTGTCCTTTTCCCCCACTCCTTTCTACTGAGAACAAAGATTTAAATGATAGCAGAATTAAAGAAAGTTGAGAGAAACACCTCCAGAAATAAATGAAATAAAGCAGAGGTGACATGGGTTACTTCCATGGAAATGAAGCTAGGGAAACCAAGAAAGATCTGTGTACTAGTGACTTTTCTGTTGCTATGATAAAATACCGAGACCCAAACCAATAAATACAAGAAAGAGTTTCTTTTGGTTTAAGGTTCCACAGGGATAAGAGTCCATCACCATGAGGAACCATGACATCAAGAGCAGGCATGAGGATGGGACTAGGAAGCTGAGATATCACTCCTTCATCTGTTAGCAAGAAGCAAAGAGAGTGAACTGAAAATGGGGCAAGGCTATGGATTTTCAAAGCCCACCCCCAATAATACACTTCTTCCAGCAAGGCTGCACCTCCTATAACCTCAATAAACAGTGCCAAAGTGTTCAAATACTCAAGTGTATGGAAAATACTTCACATTTCAACCATCACAGTAAGACATGAAGTGAGCCAGGCACTGGTGGCGCACGCCTTTAATCCCAGCACTCGGGAGGCAGAGGCAGGTGGATCTCTCTGAGTTCAAGGCCAGCCTGGTCTACAGAGTGAGTTCCAGGAAAGGCTGCAAAGCTACACAGAGAAACCCTGTATCAAAAACAACAACAACACAAAGACATGAAGGGAAACAAGAGTTAAGCTAGTCTTCAAAATTCCATTTAAGAAAAAGTGAAATCAGATTAACCAGTGTTGCTATACATACATTTATATGAATATATTCTTTTCGACACATTCACAAAACAATGCCAAGACTATTAAGGAGGCACAGTTACTTCCTAGACAGTAAAAGATTCAAGAACACGAGATCCCTCTCTTTGTCTACATCCCTTTACTCTTTAGTGTCCTTCCCATCCTCTCTTTCAATAGCATGAACATTGAACAGCTATAAACCATAGCAGCCATGGAGACAGCAATGAAACAATGAGCATGACCCAGGGAAAGAATACTACCAGAATAAGGATCAAGGTACTGGGGTATTATGTTTGGGACAGATTTGGTAGTATTGAGATGGTGGATAAGAGAGCAGTATACACTGAGACCAGTTCTGGAGGGGAAGCAGCTATCAAAACTAATATCTGGAGAGAGGGAAGAATGGATGTCTATGATCAATATAGAGAGACATAATATTTTATTTTTCACTGAAGGAATGGGAGAGAGTAGCTTGTTCAACTGGAAATACATTAGAGTTCTAAGTACTGGTACAACTATGTTATGTTCAAAATATCTGCAAAGTGATTCTCATGTGAACCTAAAAGGAGCTGTGTACCAGTAAGCGATGGTAAATAGTAGACATTTTCCAGATAGAATCAGGCTTTGTGTTCGAAACTCTTTGTGTTTTGTGGAAGGAAAACTGCAATATAAAGTTTGATTTAGGTGAATACCACATTCAAGGTACAATATATTTTTTCATGAAGAGGCCTACTAATAAGTATATAATGTTATAAATAAAAATGCAAAGCATTATAGAATATTGATCCAAAACTGTGGATTAATTAGGAATCCAGGTTTCAGTCCTAGCTTTTGCTACATATTTATTTTATAGCTACAAAGCACTTTACCCTCACTCTGTCACTCACTTCCACCTCATTAAGATGCTAGCATATCCTTCTTTGTGAAATTGTTATAGTTCTGGTACATAAGAAATTGGCAAGAAGCACTCATTCAATAAATTATGGGGCTGGGGAAACAATTCAGTTGGTAAGCTGCTTGCTATGCAAGCATGAAGACTGGACTTTGATCATCAGAACCCACATAGAAAGCTGAGTGTGGTGGTGTGAACTTGTAACCCCAGTGCTGGAGAGGCAGAGACAAGCAGATTTCTGGGCTCACTGGCTAGCCAGCCTAGCCCAATTGGTGAGTACCAGGCAAATAAATGAGTGTTCCTTTTTAAAATGCAAGGTGGATGGCTCCTGATGAACAAAATTTAAAGTTGGCCCGTGTTTTCCACAAGTGTGTACACACACATGTATATGCACTTGCGTACATGTGCACCCACACAAGCACGCACGTCCCATGCACATACACACATATAAATTGTAGTTTTCTTAGTCTACTTAAGCATAAAAAGCATAAAAAAAATTACCATCTTATTTCTCTTGTGTTGCTGGACTTGATTTGAGAGCAAAAGGAGAGGACTAGGAAATGATTGAAAAGTTAAAGATAATATAAAATTACAAAAAGTTTAGATTGCCTTAATGTCAGTAAATTCCTACATTAGCCTGCAAAGTCATGGATGCTACCTCTTCCCCAATGGGGCAGATTTACAATTCTTGGTCTGTAGCAGACATGGTAAATCTGTGAAATATGAATCTACTGAGCTGGTGGTGTGACTCAGTAGTACAGCACTTGCTTAGCATGTGTGAGGCCCCCCGGTTCTGTATCCATGGAGGAGCATATATCTATAATCCTGGGACTCGTGGGCTGAGGCAGGAGGATTGCTTTAAGTGTGAAGCCAATATGGGGTATAGAGTGAGGCTCTGTCTCACCTTTGTGACACCCCACACATACACACAAAAGAGGGAGAGAGCTCTGTCTTTTGACTGATTGATTTCCATATTACATTGATTCTCAAGTTCATTTTTCTTTTTTCCCCCTTTCTCCTGTTTCCCACTGACCTCATACCCTCTGTGATGGCAGCAAACTCTGGAGATGAACCTCACCAACCTGGTTAAACGCAACAGCGAACTAGAAAATCAAATGGCCAAACTAATACAGATCTGCCAGCAGGTTGAGGTATGTAACAGTAATATTTGCAATTCTTTTATTGGATCTAAAATAGATGGTCTTTGGAGGGACTTTGATTTTGCCAGACTGTAGCACAGCCATGGGGTGAAGGACTGAATGGTAGTGTAGATGATCTCATGCCTTTAGGAATTTTGTTCTAATAAAGGTCACAGATATGGATGATTTTTAAAATTAGTTAAATGGGTTGTGGGTAACAACAGATGAAGAGGAACTCCCTTCTTTTCAAACAGTCGGTGGTATGAGAATCATACAGGAAGTGATCCTCCATCAAAATGGATGTCATCACTTGTAAAGTCATTACTGGACAATTTGGGAATCATGAATCCTCAGGGTAGGGTGATACTTATTCAATATAGCATTCGTTCTGATTATCATTGCTTCCTCCCTTCCTAGCTCAGTCTCCCTTTATCCCACAGCCCTGGTCTTAGCTATGCCCTCACTCATCATCTTCTCACTTAGTTTTGATTCCCTCTACCTAGTCTTTTTGTAATCAACAAATAATATCTATGATTAAATTGTCTGTGAATTATGAACTGCTGTACAAGTGTAAAAATATTGCCAACATTGAATGTTAAAAGAGCTTAGAAGGGGAGTTCAGTGCTCCTTGGCAAGGCAGAATAAAAGAAAGGTGTTATTCTTTCCTCTTTCTCTTAAAAGCATGTATGAAATTTCACATATATCATTTTATTTTGTGTGTGTTTATGGAATAACTGATAATAATACTTAAAGTCTAAATACAGGCCAATAAAATATAGGATTTCTCATGGGCAGTGATTGGGTAAATTTTTTTCTGATTCTATATAGAGTCTTATCCACTCTTAATCTTATTTGTATGACAGATAAGTTTAAGAGATCAAGTTTGTTTTGTTTTAAATGATGAAATAATTTTTATCATGATCCTGGTTTGGGGTTCCTGTTTAAGACTGAAGAATATCTCCTAAGGCAATGAATCCTTACGCATAAGTAATTCCACATTCCCAACTGATTGGTCTTCTTAAAGTTTTTGGTTTCTTTTACTACAGTGAACATACTTAAATGATGAATATAATCCCTGCTGGGCACTGATCTATATAGAGTCCATGGGTACTGGTTAAACTCACATGTGAAACTGTAGAATGGGATGCTGTGGGTATAGGGAGAAGCATAAAGAATGAAAAGGCGCATTGGAGTGTTGGAAAACTGGATTCCAGACTTTCCTATTCTATGAACTAAGTGCTAACATGAGGGTGAGTTAGTTAGGATCTCTGTTTCAGTGTCCTAACCTGTAAAATGTGACGACAAAGTGACACTGTGCTTTTGGCTGCCTTTCCAGATTTCACAAGTCATGGCTCTGTCAATGGTTATTTTCTTTATTTTGTTCTTTTCCTCTACTATTTCGTTCTTTCCAAGAAGGAGGAAACAGAGTAGAAAGTTATTATTTCTGAGTAGTTTTCAACCAATCAAAATCCCTCTGTGTTTCATTTTATCAAAGCTTCTGATTATGCTGTCAGATTATAGTGTAAGAAATCTATAGTGTTGAGGGGACAAGAGAGTATTGTAAGCAGAAAATTGGATACGGGATCCCTCAGTTTAGAATTTGCATGATTAACAGGGGAGTAATAGATAAGAGTGAATAAAATATGGTTAAAAATAAAACTATCCTTGTATTCATTCTAATCAAATGACTACTAATTATAGAGAAAATAATAGGGAAAAAAGCAAAGTTGCAGTTTATCCCATTTCTCTTTCATGTTAGAATCTCTCTAAAATCTCTTTTCCTGATACCTGGGAAATTTATCATTCTGGCCAGCGTCACCTAAGCATAGCATTCTTCCAACCTTTCACAGGCCATTCTGGAAACCAGTTCTTTTTATTATTTGCTCTGCTCTTTTGAAGTGGTATCAGCAGGCCTCATAAAATAATTCATCATTGTGTTAGTAGGGAAGGATGCACTCTGGCCTTTGGATAACAGGTGATTTTTCATTCTTTGGTTGCTGGGGCAAATGCTAGGCAAGTATTATACCATGGAGCAACATCATAGCCCAAGAAGTGATAGTTAGAAAGTAGCTTTCTGAAGTTAACATTCAGAAGTTAACCTGTATCTTAAGTAAATCGTGCTAGCACTACCATGTGTAAGTAAAGTAAGAGAGAATCCCATGGTGATCCAGCAAAGCAGCTATTTAAATAGCACCCTTAGGGATGCTTGTTAAATCCCATTATGTGAACCACTGCCTGTTCTGGCTACACAAAAGATCAGCTTTTGCTACTACCTTTTTATGTATGGCATCATGCTAGGTACAGGAAAATAGCTTAGGCATACTATCTATACACACAGTGGCTTACACACTGTCCAAATCCACTCTGATGTGGTTACACCTGTACAGGGACTATAGATGATGGAATGAAAACACTAGCTGGGATCTGACAAAGAACAGGGAGACAATACAATAGTGTTCAACCTGACTCTATAGTTTAGGAGCTAATGATGTCTAGTCTGTTCAGTTCAGGATTCTGTCCTGAATGAAGTTGGGAGGAGTGGTAAGGAAGGGACAGTGACTCTGGCAGGTGTTAGGGGAAAGGTTTGCAGGTGAGTGTGATTAAAACACATTGTATAAAATTCTCCAAGAATTCATAATTTCTAAAGAGCCTGTCCTGGACAGGGCCCCTCCAGGATGGTTTATGGAAGTCCATGGCTTTTCTTTATGACATCATCCCTTCTGAAAACTTAGAGATATGCCCTTACCTTCCCCTTTAATAATAGGGTGCATCCAGACTACCTATTATACTCATTCAACACAGAGCCTGTATGTCCAAAAGGCTTCAGGACAAGCCCCAGGATTAATAATGCAGTTAAAGAAGGGACTTGAAATTTCAAAAATACTTGTAAGTACTTTATACAGTGAAATAAATAGTAAGATAATGCTAATTATGAGAGCCAGACACTGAATGGTGTCTGGATCCTCCCCCCCCCCCCGCGCCCCGCCATTTTATCTCATCTAGATTTGTCTGTAGAGAATGACTACTATATTCACAGTGTAATTCAAGCACTTCACATGGGCGGTGGTGGAGGATGCCAGCTACAACAATTTGGCAAGAATAGGAATAGGTTCTATCCCTGCCAAACCTGTTCCCCTTCCTTATTGTTTGCGAGTGTTTTTGTCACAGATTGACTTTTCATAAAGAGTCCATAAATACTGCCTTCCCATTCTAGTTTCTCTCTCTTCCCTATTCTCCTCAGAAAGTAAACAAAGCTGGACTCTTCCTATTATTACAGAGACAGAGATTAACATCACCACAGATTTATTAACTGAATTGTATGTAGCTTATGCTTGAGGCTCAGCTTTCAGAATCCCAAAAAAAAATAGGTGGTTGGAAATACTTTCATTTAGGGCTGGAGAACACGGGAAAGGGGAAGGTAGATGCAGGCCCATAGCTCTCCTTTAATCTGGTTAAGGAAGGGCATGCTTTGACCTTGATACTCTGGCCACTGGAACTCTATATTTAGTTCTTTGTCCTGGCTCATCAAGCATCCTTTGTTTATTTTTCCAAAGGAAATCTCTGTATAACGCATAGCTAAGGGAAAATGTATACCAACAGATGGTTGCTTCCTTTTGACTTCCAAGACGCCACAGTTTTGTGAATAATAGGCATTCCTGAAAATTTGCCAGGGAAGAAAAATAGTTAACTACGTAGTACTCAGTGCGTCAACAGTGTTTCTTGAGCATGCACCATGTACTCAGTGTGCTGAAAGGTTTAGGGAATTCAAAAGAAACACGTGGCTAATGATCCCCAGGAACTTACAGTCTGGCTAGGGAAAGCACAGCCTGTAGCAGGAAAAGAAGAGCAGCCTGTAGCCAAGGAAGTACAAAGGAAGGTAGCACATTCCATCTCCCTTTGTTTACTTTCATTCTGAGCTTTCAGACCCCAAGCACATTAAACAAACAAATAAACAAACAGCACTTTCCTGAATATTTTGTGTGCCTCTTTCTTTTACTCCTTTCCCAAACTAATCCACCTCAGAGGTTCTGCGGGCAAGTTGATATCATCTGGCTCCTCTCAAGCCTTTCATGGGGCTGGGCAGCACTGCAGTGTCCAGACAAGAAAGAGACAAAGAAAATGGAAAGAAAGCCTTTGGGTGCGGTGGGGGTTGCTTCCTTTGCATTGAGGAATTTAAGCTTTATGTCTCTTACCAGTTTGTAGTTCCAATTGCTTTTGGAAATCTTTGTCTTCAGTCTTGAAAGTTTAGGTGGCTTTATAGTCTTCATCTCTGTTCCTGTCACATCGGTACTTGGTTTAGGGTGGGCATGAGTGTGTTTAACAGGAGCCTAACCATTTCTCTGAGTGGAAAGAAAATGGATATTTTAAAGGAAATTATTTTTTCAAAGCACTTCTATCATGATTTCAGCAGTGATCCTTAAATACATAAGGTGGTTGAGCTAGAATTAAGAATAGAATCTAAACCATTTGAACACACACACTGAGGACATAATAAAAATGAATGAGTAATTACAGTGAAGTGAGTCCAATCAGGGGAATTTTTTTAATGAGAAAATGCTTTTTAGCTAAATGCTTTAGGAGGAAAAATAACTCTCTGGAGAGGTAGGCAACAGAGCTATTAATGAAGGTGCAAATGTCAGCTTGCGGGGGGGGGGGGCCGGGGGGGAGTGGTACCCCATGCTCTTGGTGTATAACAATAAATAGAAAATGGTTCCTGCCTCCAAGGAATGTGCAGATTGGCTGAAAACCTGTCAGACAAAGTGGCAAATCGAATGTGAAGGAACCCTTGTTGTAATGAACACAAATGTATGATGACAGGCTGGCACGAGGAAGAAACATCCAGATGTGCTCAGGGGACTTAGAAAAGAATGCAGAATGGAAATGAAAGTGGAGAAGTGGAGTTATCTCGAAAGTGAATAAACTTTTGCCAACAAAAATGAGATAAATGATTGAAGGGGCTGCATGCAGGAATACAAAGAGGCAATGGACATAGAGATATTCAGGAGACTAGAAGAACTTTGATTCCACCAAATCTAAGATTTTAGAACCATTGTAAGAAGCAAGTCTGGAGAAATAGCTTAGAATGATGGGCTTTGTACACCATGGGCAGATACAGTCTAAACTTTATTCTAAGGAGTATAAGGATCTCTGGGATGATTTTAAGCAGATGACTAGCTTGATAAAATCTGTGCTTAGAAAAATAGCCAAGACTGTGAGATGGTAAATGGAGCAGGAGTCATGGGTCACAAAGAAGAGAAAAAAAGACTACGTAGATTTTTACTGATACAGGGAAAGTCTATCACCATACTACCTTGAATCTGGAGATCTCATTTGATACAGGGAAGGATGAAGGGCCTTCTGGAGGTAGTGACAGTAAGGTTAGGGAGGAAGGGAAAAAATCCAAACATTTCTAGAAGGCAGAGTTAATATTACTTGGTGATGCTATGGGTGACTGTATGTGTGTAAGAGAGTATTAGGATAATCCACAGATTTATTTCTTCCTTGACTGAATGAACACATCTATTGCTTTTAACTAGATGAGGAAATACAGCATGAGTTCTTCTTAGACACTGGTGGTTTGGTGTGCTTGGACTAGAAAGTCAGATAGGAAATGCCTGGTAAGCAGCTGCTGGCTGAATATGGATGTCAGGAGAGAGGACGAAAGCCATCAAAAATAGAGACTCAAAATGTCAAGGAAAAAGAAGCCTTCGTGATGTGGAAGATTTGACAGAGTCCACTGCTACAGAGACATCAAAGAAGATACTACTGGCCTTTGAGGGAGGAGGGTATGTGCAAAGAAGATGGAAGATAGATTTAGAGAGGTCAAGGAGAGAGCAAATTATAAGGAAATGCAAGTTGTAAGAAGTTTGATCATGACCATGAAGGAAGAAATGGGCGGGTAGTTATTATCTTTTTTACATACCGAGCAGTTGGACACATGCACATATTCAATCTTCTAGCTATTTTTGTTCTTTCTCTGCGTAATGACAATAGGATCACTAGATCTACTGCCTCCAACCATACATGTTTCACTTCCCTCCCTGATGGCATCCAGCCACCATTCCACACAGGATTGTCTTGCCCAGCTCCAAGCCTTGATGTTGACAGCTTGCTTCTAGAAATGGTTGTATAGGTTCTGGATTTCAGTATGCTATGGTAGCTTTGGCGCTGAATAATTTGTAGTTGCACTAGCAGCATAATGTTAGGACAGATAGCTTCTCTTAGCCTCAGTTTCATCATCTACACAGTTTGTACTGATACCTTGAAAGGTAGGGTAATTCATGTAAAGCACCCGTGTCTGAGCCTGGTATAAGGCCAAAGCTCCATAATGGATAGTAGATGGAAGGGGAAGAGAGAGAGGTGGAGCAGGGAGAGAAGTAGGTAGGAGCAATTGTCAACAGTAGTAATCACCTTAGGATGCCACACTTACTGCTAGAGAGTCCTCTCCTTGGCCTTAGGACTTGCAGAATTATTTATCACTATCCATGAGGCACAGGAGAAGGTCAATCATTCCAAAATACTTACAATCAATTTCAAGATCAGCAAATGTATGCCAGAGCTTTCCTTGGAAGGACACAATGGTAATAAAATTGTAACACCTAAAACCTGGTTGTCTCAGCCCCATGGCTCTTTTAATAAAATGCAAGTAACTTTTGCAAATGTGACAAACTAACATTTTGTGCTCAGTGAGCTTTTTCCACCCACTTTTATTTGGTAGGTCCAAGTTCACTGCCATTCTACCAGAATAACGAAAAGATTCTTTCCATTGATACTTAAGTAAACTTGTCTATTACTCTGTCCAAATTCCTCTAGATTACTGGCTCTAAGGAAAGGCAAAGGGAAAGTTGGAGAGAAGGACACATGCCTTCAGTTTGAGTAGTTTATAAAGACAGGGAGTTCTTTGGGATTTAGTGTTTGTTCAAGAAAATGTTCAGTGAGCATTTTTATAAAAGGTGGAAGAGCAAGAAAAGCATACTTGATAGCTCCCAAGAAGGACTTAGGGCTACCAGTGCTTTGTGAGAATGAAATACCCATTTTGAAACCACTGTGGAATTATAGGTGGAGAAAATAGTTTCCACGAACAATGGAAAATAAGTGCATACTGACCTGGTCGGTCTATTCAGCAGTGACTAATTCAGAGTATTACATTCAATCTTATTAAGTATATAGCAATTGACATTTAATATAGATGGAGAATCTAAATCTATTGTGCAATCTGAAGTGTGGGCACAACCTATTTTTATACTACAAAAGAAAACACTTTATAATTTTTCAGACACATAATGCATTCAATCCTTCTTCAAAACTACTTTGTGACAAAATCTGATATATTGAAGTAAAATAACATTTTTGAGCATGTTAACTGTTGAAGTAGGGCTATTTAGAGGGTATAGATACATGATGAGGTTGAAGGATAAAATGAATTCAGACTAATATTATTCCCCCACTCCCTTATCTTTAGGACAAGTAAGATCTCAAGTGTGGTCACGTCTTCTTAGCCAAGATGGTCCATTGAACATACATTCTCATTCTGTTCTAATATACTCCTTCAACATGACAAGTCTCATATTGTAGCCCCATTGCCCATTTGCTTACTATCCTCCTCTGTTTCCTATTACTCAGTATCACAATCCCAGAATTCACTAAATGACTAGAACATTTGCCTAAATTTGACCCTTCCTCCTTGCTTAAATCTTCACAGTTTGCCTCATTCTTCATTTTCTCTTAGAACAGTGGTAATTTAGCTAAAGACCTATCGAACCTGGCTTGTACCCTTGAATACCTCTAGCTCTTCTCTTACCTCATTTCTCTTATAGCATCTCAACCAAAAGGGAAAATTACTTTGGCCTAAAATGAAAATAACCATTATGACAACCACCATGCACATACAGCCATTGAGACATCCTTTTTTAGCTCTGTCTTGAGAGAGAAGTCCAGCATCATGGTATGCTTAGCAGGGACTGGGAGGAGAATCATATTTGGATAATTTATTCTTGGCATTGTGCTAGAGGAGTTCTTGTTTGCATTCTCTGTGTTTGAGACAACCTTGTGAGAGAGCAGGTGATATCCCCACTTTCAAGCAATGAACCCAAGGGTCAGAGGAATGAGATGCCCTACTCAAGGTCACATGTCCAGTAAACTGAGATGCGGTTCTAAATCTCTGGCTCTGAAGCTCCTGTTTTCTGTACTGTACCGTGCAGCTTAGAAAGCCTGTTTGTTCACTTGCCATTGATTTGTATAAGGAGACAGCCCTGGAAAGCCCACTTTTTTTCTTACTAAATCTCTGAATCTCTAGAAGAGTAGATGTTCTGTTTGGGGACTTGGCATTCCTTAACCTAAGCCTCACTGGCACATATTCTTGCCTTTGGCCAATCTTTGGCAGCCCAGGTTAGGCCCCCATATCCTATGAGGCTGTGTTGGGGGAGAAGGAGAGGGAGAATAAAGAAGGCCTCATGATCAAACTCTTATTGCTCAGATTGCTTTAGGACCATGTACTTACTGAAAACGTAGTCAGCTATAGGTATCAGCACTATCCAACCTATAGTCAGGCAGTTTACCATGGGATCTGGGCTTGCTTGCTGAAACTGCCTGACACTGTCCTTCTTCTAAAGGCTAGGCATCAAGACAGCACAGGGTAAAAAGAGTATCTTTGAGACACAAGTTTTCTAAACAGTTTCAAAGAATTTTGCAGTAAAGAGGTGTTGCCTCAAGTATACTTAATATTATCATGTTGAATACAGACTCTAAAAATAAACACATTACCAGTGAAAGTATTTCATTCGATTTCCTCTGCAAAAATGAATGCATTTTTTGTGTGTGTCAGTGGTGAACTTTTGTTATTTGATGGAATGATAATTGAGAAGTGCATGTACACTCAGGACGTTAGCTACTTCTTCAGCACATAAAGGCAACCTTACATCTCAGCTCATATGACAGTTAAACAGTATTTGGGCATACTGTCTCTGTCCTGGTCATCTCTCTAAGAGTATATATCCCAGTACCCTTGCATTGTGCAACACATCTGTTTACTTTATAGATGACTGCCTGGGTGTTCATCTTGGTGCTTGTAGAGGAACAAGGGATGTGTATGTACTGAGATGTTTGTGTTTAAACTCGGTTGTGGGTATTGCTTTGACCCCTGGATTTTCTTTCCCTGTAAAGGGTTCTTTCGATTCATTCTTTCAGTTCCTTGGTGTTTTCTCCATAAAACCAGGAACAACAACAGAGAACTTGGCATTTTGTTTCTTCTAAATGAAAATATGATCTCTCCCATGAGAAGCTGACTTGCCCCCAACAATTTCTCCTTTTCCATATACCAAGCCTATTTCACATTCTCCCCCATAAAACCAAAGTCCCCAAATGGTTTTGGAATAATCTTAAGCATGTGAAATTTTAGCTCAAAGATTTCATTTTAACAATTGTTACATAGAACCACACTGTTCCACCCTTTGCTCATCAAATACAATCTGTGTACAAGTGATCATGCATTAACATCGGGCAGCAGGCATCTGAATGTCCAAAGATGTCTTAGTGATAAGATCTCAGGTCCAGGGACAATCTTAGGACATAAAGTGGCGAGACTAGGCAGGAAAGGATGACGATGGTGGATGGAGAGAAGCAATGTGTAAAGGAAGAGGAAACAAAGCAAGGCATTCATTTATTTTCTACTGATCCTACTACAAAGGTCTTGCCAAGTTCCTGGGGGGTATTCTAGCAACTGAAGAGCCCTGAGTCTTTAAGCCCTCTGGGGGCTCTTCTGGGTTTCTGATTGCTGTATGGTCACCAGCCAAGAGCTCCAACCCAATTCAGGAGGATTCCATTGGCTTTCTAATGGAATGGAGCTTAACGTTTTTTGATAACCTAGATTGGATGCTGATATTTAAGAAGCAAACATCTGATATCACAGATGATATTGCATAGGCAAATTGCATACTGCTTGTTTGCCAGAGAATAGAGTTAAGCACCTTCATGATTTCACACTCCATTTCTGTCAAAAACAGGATATTGGCAGCAAACCATCTGAAAAGAGCCCACTGACTTACAATGAGTATTGCCAAGTTCCATGCTAACCTAGTGACACATTAGGCTGGAAGGTAAAAGCAAATGATGCTCTCAGAGGATGGGGATGGGGTGGTGTTGATAATTTTGTGATCTTTTATTTTTTTTAAGACAGGATCTCACTATATAACTCAGGTTAGCCTGGAACTTACAATGTAGCTCAGGCTGGCCTCAATTTCACAGCAAACCTCCTGTCTTTAGCCTTCAAAGTGCTGGAATCACACGTTTGAGCCACCACGTTGTACTTTGTACTTAAAATAAACTCCTCCAGTGAGACAGTAAAACTTCAACCACTTTTTCCCTCTGTGGACTTTTATCAAAAAGCATTCATTAAACTCCATTGTGTATCTAGCTTTGTGCTAAGTGGGGATTGTAACAGGTGTCTTAAGTCATGATGCTCGTCTTTAAAGACTTTAGCAGAGCCTACGATATAAAACAGCAGTGAGCACTAAAAATAGGAGTTCATGACAGCAGGACTGAGAAAGGCTAACATTCTTATTACCATCAACAATAGATAACACTTATTAATATTTAATATGCACCAGGTAGTGTGCTAACTACTTTACATGTATTATTTCATTTAATCCTCTCAAATACCTCTGAGATAGGCACTTTTATTATCCTTAGTTTTCGTTTGAGAAAATTCAGCTGAGATAAGGGACTTGCTCAAGGAGTGCAATAAAAGATGGAGCGTGGAGGGACCTGGTCACAAAGGATTGTAAAATAATATTAAGAAGTTTGGAATTTACCCTAAGGTCAGAGAGAAGCCAACTGATATTTAGCATGAAACTATTTAAAGCATGGAATTAATGTGTGTGGGGGGGATTAAATTATTCTGTGAGACTACTGGATTAATAATTCTTCAGGGGAACTAGGGATATATCATAGTGATGGATTGCTTGCTTAGCATGCATAAGACCATGAATCCAACCCTAGTATTGGGTCGGGGGAGAATGTACCATGAAGATAAAAAACTGGAGCAGACTAGTTTAGGGAATGCTGTGCTTGGTACATGATGCCCTCAGTACACATTTCTTGGATGGGTAGATTAACAAAGATGCTTTGTTAGATTTAGTGGGGTAATAATTAGGAAGGAAGGAATTGGAGTTATACTTAGCAAGTGAAATATATGGAATGTCATGATTCATTGGATGCACAGACAAGAAAAAAGAGACAGTTCAGAACAACGAATGCCAGTGTTTCAGAGGAGTTAATCATGTGGCACTTCATTCATTACATTTAAGGACATTAAGGAGGATTTAGATTTAGTGGGAAGGAGATGAGTTCAACTTTGGAAACACAGTTTGTAGTGCCCATTTTTAGATAAACAAAAAAAAAATCCAGTAAGTAATTAAGTATATGGGTTCAGATTTTAGGAGAGGTTTGGGATGGAAATATAGATAAGGCAAAATAAGGATCTTTTTCAATGTAATAGACTTGTTCTCCAATTGGATTTGCTGGGCTGAAGATGGCTCAGTATTTAAGAGCACTTGCTGTGCTTGCAGAGGACCAGAGTTCATTTCCCAGCCACCACATTGTGGGGCTCAGAACTACCTATAACTCCAACTCCAAGGCATCCGATGCCCTCTTCTGGCTTCTGTGAAAATCTACATGCACATGCATGCACACATAAACCTATTTTTAAAAAATCTTTTAAAAATTGGATTGTGCTAATGATTGCATAAGTCTTTAAACATATCCAAAGCCATTGGATTGTTGACTTAAAATGTATTGATTGTATGGGATGCAATTTATATCTCAATAAAAATAGGCAAGAAACTAGCATTCAGTGGCAATTAAAGCCGTAGAAATAGATGAGATCAGACTGGGTATGGTGATATGCACTTGCAATCCCAGACACTTAAGAGACTTGTGGGAGGATTGAAAGCTCGAGGTCAGCCTGCCTTATTTAGTGAGACATTGTCTCAAAATAAAGTAAAAAAGGGTGTAGCTCTGTGGTAGATTGCTTCCATCATATGTGAAAGCCCTATATAAATCCTTAATACAGGAGAAATAAAAAGAAAAACCAACCACTCATACCAAAACAAGGCAAAAATCTCAGCCATGAAAATACCAAAAATTGAGTCTGCAAGAATGCCAGCATTCTAAGAATACTGGCATTTAAGATGTGTGTGAAGAGCTGGAATGTTAGGAAGAAAACTGAGATTGGTGTCATGGAAGCTGAGGGAAGACAGACTTTCTAGAAGAAGTAAATGGGTTTTCAGTGTTTGAGATGATATGAAAACAAGTCTCTTTAAATGCCAGTGGAAATTAACCAATTGTCAGAGAGAGAGAGACTGAATGGCAGGAACAGGGAAGAGTATTAACTGCATAAGTGAGGAACACCAAAAGAGGAGAAAAATGAGATCCAGAGCGCAGGGAGAGGGTGAGCTTTCTAGAGAGACATACCCTTTCCTTTCCCTAAAAGACAGAAGGAAGGGAAAATGGTTGAAGAGGGATGCTTGTTGGGTGTTTTGTGATATAATTGTTATTTTTTTCTCTGAAGTAGGAGTACCATGAGTTTGCTGCAAACAAACATGGAGGTGCTGGGACTTGAGGTTTGAAGACTGGACTGCTGTGCTTATAGCTGGGCACCACAAAATTAAAGGGGAGTTAGTCTCTTCATAGGCCACACATGCACAAGACCATGGGAATGAATAATGTTTTCCAAGTGGAGGCCACTGATTGATGAGAAGAGTTTAGGAGCTTGTGGAATTCTCTACACAACTAACTTAATCAACCTCTCTCTCTCTCTCCTCTTCCCCTCCATCACTATCTGAGATAGGGCCCTCATGTAGCTGGACTGTATGCAGTCAAGGATGACCTTAACTTCTGCCTCTGCCTCCCAAGTGCTGGGGTTGCAGGTGTGTGCCAGCTCATCCAGTTTAAATGGTGGTAGGGTTAAAACCCAGGACCTCGTGCAAGCCACACAAGCACACTACCAACTGAGCTACATACTCAGCCCTTCCATAAAACTTTCTTGCCACATTTGAAATGATTTTACTTTTTATAGTTAAGACATTAATACACCTGACATTATTTGAGGATATATGAGATCTTGAAATTTACTACTAGGGAGATAGTTACTGTGTAAGGGCCATTTGTTAAAATATAAAAAGTCCTTTTCTCATTAAATGCGTGTGTTGCCTTAGTCATATATTGAGTCTTCATGTGGACTTAATTCTAATTCTATACTGTTTTCTGTCCCATTGATTTAATTTTCGACTCATCTGCCAATGCTTTATTATTTTAATTATAGTGGTTTTAACAATTGGACAGGGCATGATGGCACACACCTATAATATTTGTTCTTGGGAGGCTGAGGCAGGATCATCATAACCACACCAACAGTCTAGGATACATAATTCAGGCCAGCCAGCCCTAAATAGGGAAAGCTTGTCACAAAACAAACCAGAACAAAACAAAACATATTTAACATCTGGTGTCTGTTTTCCATTGTTTTATTGTTTTAGATACTTGTTTTTTAATATGAAATTTAAAATACTCTTATCCAGTTATAAATCATACTCAGTTTAGGTTGTAATTATTATCTTATTACAATTGCATATTAATTTTTGGAAGAAATATATTTTTATGGTGTGAGGTCACTATCAAGAAACCTGATAATAGTACATCTCTATATTTTTCAGTTGTTATTTTTTAAATCATTTCTTTAATATTTTTTCCAAATAGATAATGTTCCCCTTTGTTAAATCGAATCCTAGGTGTTTTATAGACCTGTTGGAAATGTGTTACTTTTTCATTTTCACTTTTAAAAAGCATGTGGAGAAAAGCTTTCGATTTTGTGTGTTTTCGTGCTGTACTGATAATTTTAGATCTATAGTAAAGTAGTCTCTTGGATTACCCAAGATGCTTTTATCTTCTTTACAAAAATACACCAATTACTTCATTTTCTTTTGCGTCAACCAAACATCAAGAACTATGATGTCAGATATTCTCACTTTGTGATTTTACTGGAAAGGGCATGTCACCTAGTATGATGTTGGTGATTTGTTTTGAGCATCTTCATGCAACTATTTTTTTAATTTAGAGTTTTCATTTGGTTTGACTAATGAATTTTTTAAATTTTAGAATGTGTTACTATAATTCCATATGTTGGTAAATTTTCTAATGTTAAGTCATTCTTTTATTTCTAAAGTGATACTTTATTTCTTTGTTGCCATGTTAAAATTAATTTTTAAATGCAGTTAGAATTTTTTAAATATATTCAGAAGTGAAGTAAATCTATAGTCTTAGTATTTCTGATTATCTTTTTTGGCTTTGAGTATTGTGATATTATACTAGATTCACCAGATGCATTTGAGGTCTTTTTATCTTTATCTGTGGTTTTAAATGAATACAATGATATGGAACTAATCTGTTCTTTCAAGAGACTCTAGAATTCAGCACTCCAACTGTCTGGACCTGGAGCCTTTTAAGATCTTCAAGTAACTTTCCAATTTTGAGTAAAGTTATTAGTCTCAATATTTTTCACTTCTTCTAAATACTACCTAAAATCAGGTAGTATTTCAATACCTTTTCAACTATGTGTCATAAGTTTATATGTAATATTCCCTTGTAATTACTTTAGTATCTATCCAGTAGTGGGTTGGAACTGGCTGCCAGTTCTATGCCATTCCTTCGCATTTGGGGCTTAGTGGCTACACACTGGTGCTTCAAGTCCACCATAGTGGCAATTTTATACTATAAAAACAAGTAAGTGCTGTAAATTGTGACCAGTTGTTGTATCTTTACCAGCCCACTATTTATTGTATATAGCTATGGGCATCTCTCCCTTTCTGTTGTTACTATTGTATTTTGTGTGTGTGTGTGTGTGTGTGTGTGTGTGTGTGTGTGTGTGTGTGTGTGTGTGTGTTTGAGACAAGATCTCACTATGTAGCAAAGATTATCCTAGAATTCTCTGTGTAGACCAGGCTGGCTTTGAACTCAGAGATTTACTTGCCTCTGTCTCTGGAGTGCTGGTATTCTTTTATTCGTTTCCTTTTTCATTGAGCTTTGAAAGAGCCACTTTTTATTTTAGTTATGATTATAGTTATCTATGGTGATTCCATTAATGTCACCTTTTTAAAAGTGAATTTCCTCTCTTTATTTACTTTGATTTCTTTTTCCATTTTTTGAGTTAAATTGTTAATTTATCTATCATTTTATAGTTTCTTGAGTCCAATTTTAACAGTATCCAATAGATGTTTTGTATTAAGACTATGCCCTTGGGTCTAGAGAGATGGCTCAGTGGTTAAGAGCACCAGCTGCTTTTCAGGTTCCGTGGTCAGTTCCCAGCACCTACATGGTAGCCAACAACCACCTGTAACTCCAGTTCCGGAGGATCTGATGCCTTCTTCTGGCTTATTCCAGCCCCAAACAGACATAATGTACAAGCAAAACGTCCAAACACATAAACTTTAAAATAAGACTGTGCTCTCTAATTATTTTCTATAGAATTAACAATTACAACTTTGATGTTTTTAGAGTTATTTAAGAGCCTGTTTCTTAATTTACAAGCAGTTAAGGATTTGGAAATTCATTTTTTTTGTGATTTTTTTAGTTCTCTTTTGCAGAATAAAGATCATAGATGATAGAATTTAAATTCCATACTGTTTTAATGTAACTTTGTTCTTTGTGACTGAATATAAGAGAAGAATGTAAAATTTCTGTAAGCTACAAAATTCTCAACTGAACTACTATATTGATTTATTGATAGTTTTATTCAAGTATTTAAATTCTTATTTATTTGTTCGTGTATGTACATGTGTATGTGTGTGGGGATGGAGGCCAGAGGAGGATATTGGTGTCCTGCTCTGTCACTCTTTGCCTTATCTCCGTGAGACAGGGTCTCTTTGTGAATCTGGAGCTTGCCATTGCTCAGCTAGGCTGACTGGCCACTGAGCTCTGGGGACCCATCTGTCTGTGCCCCACTCCTCAGTGCTGGGACTACAGTTTTTCATTGCCCAGCCTAGCTTTTATGTGGATACTGGGGCTCCAAACTCAAGTCTGCACACTTACAAGCAGCAAGTGTTCTTATCTCTTGAGCCATCTCCCCAGCCCTCGTATTTATTTGCTACCTGATCTGTTTTATACTGTAGCTCTATCTTTCCCCCTTATCATTTCTCTTTGTCCTTTCTTCTACTCTTTTATAGGCTGGGGATGGAACCCTGGGCCTCTTGAATCCTAGACAAGTGTTCTATCTCTTAGTTACAGCCCCAGGCCTTTTCTTATTTTTAAAGTATTTATTTCCTATATGAGTAACTTTCAATTTAGAGTTATTGAATTGTGTTGTCAACAATCTCAGATTATTGAGGGAATTCATACTCTCATACCAAAAATATACCAGCAAGCAGGTGGGATTTTCTTTCATGTTTTCCTTTACCATGCAATTGCAGAATGAGATCAAGTTCAGTCATTTATACCTAGCCTTTTTGGTCAACTCTCTAGTAGAATAATAGATATTGAATTCCAACTAAAGTTGAGAATAGGACCTACCAATTGGTTTAGGGTGTGTACTGACAGATATGTGTTATCCTGTAGGACTAGCCTCCTGTTATAAATATGACAGTTGAGTTTTCCAGACTTGAGTTGCTTCCATACAGAAAGAAATCAGTGAAATAAGAAATAGTTTCAATTGAACAGTTGAATGTCCTCATGTTAGACTGTCTTTCCTAATTCCTGTAACCTCTGCATTCTCCAAGTATCTCCCTTTCTGTTCTACCCAGCGATGTTCTAGTCTTCTGTCTGTCCAATGTTTGCGTCACAGTTTGTTTTCTCTTTTTTTTTTTTGAGTATCACAAAAGTTTATTTAGCAAAAAGTTTCATATGAAAATGTACATGACCCAGTTCTACACCCCAATCAGTCCTTAGAGGAAGGATGTGGACTCCTCTGCTGAACAACCATTGTTTAGACTCTTTTCAAGGTTTCTAACATGATGATGCTGTTTCCTCATATGACTACCATGCCAATGTTATTCTGTTGCCCACTAGTTGCCATTTCCACACACTCATCAATCACAAGATTCATAAAAGGATCAGAGCCCCATAGTATTCCTTGTACATGTCGGCCACTATTTAACTTCAATGATAACTTCTTGTCCATAAATTTCTTCAGCTTGGAAGGGTGGGCCTTGCTCATGGCCACTTTTCAGTGGACTCGGTGCAGTGGAAAAGCCAAAATTTGTTTTCAATGACCTGAAATTCACAGTGCTGTGTGAATGAATGAAATACCATTTTACAAGGGCCTTCATATTTATAATGGATGAGATAAATGCTACCACCATGGTTCTCGCTCCTGCAGTAGACTCCAGCATCTCTAGCCTGTGTAGTTATGGCTGCCTTTGATCTTGCTGATTAGCCTAGGGTAGCCTCTAATTCAAAAATCATCCTGCTTCAGCAAGCTGAGTGCTAGGATTACTGGTGTACACCACCATGTCCCAGTTTCAATTTAGCATTTTGAGACAGAGATTCATGCAGCCCAGGCTGATCTGGAGCTCACTTTTAGTCAAGGCTAGCCTGAACTCCTGACCCTCCTGCCATTGCCTCCCAATGCTGGGATGATGGGCACAATCCACCATGTCCAGCTCAATTTTTTTAAAGACAATAGAAACAGTGCATAGCGCAAATGAGTGCTTCTATTTTTCCACTATAAAATGTGATGATTATTCAAATATGTGTGGCCTTTGAAAATCCAATACCAAATTCTTCTTCATACATACCAGATTACAATAAATCAACTGCAAAGGTACTTCTTTATATAACTGGTGAAGACAAACTATAGAACAGGCATTAGATTCTAGTATTAAGAAATTGTGTCAATCCTTATGCAATAAAACATATTTTTGAGGTGTCAACGAAAGTAGTGGGGAGTGAAATCATTTCTTGCTTTGAAATACTGCAGCAGAAAGGGAAAAGAACAAATCGAACCAACCGAAATGTTGATGGCTTTTGAAGTTAAAGGATGAGCAATTGGGGTTTCATCATGCTGTCTAGCTTTAGACGTGCTTCGACAATTTCACAACAAAACTGTTGAAGATGGCAGTAATGTTTTCACTGCAACCTGTTAAAAACTGTCAAAATGTATAAGGAAAGCATTTTAAAGCTTTCCTTATCCTCTCATCAGTCAAACTCCATAGACTTTACATTTTTTAATCAAAGTCCTGTATCACCACTCCAGTACTAGCTCAGTTTTCTCCTATGCCCACTGTACCTTCCTTTGTGCCCATTGTTTAACACTCTCCATTGCGGAGAATTTGATAACAGAGAAATAGCTAGGTACAAGCTAAACCACATTGACAGTCTAAAACTAGCCCATGGGAAACTGGATAGTAGTAGCTCCGTCCTTTGCTAGAAAGTCTGTTTGGAATATGGCTCTGAGGACATGAGATTTGAACTTGGTAAGAAATCACAGACATGAAGTATCATCATTTATTCAAATCAAAGTAAGTGAGTAAGTTAGCTCCCTACCCAAATAAGGGCAACCCAAACTTTCTGGTTCTAGCTTATTAAGTGGAAGAAGGCTGATTTATCTGTTTTATTGCATGGAAGTAATGTCTGAGTAACAGCTTAAACTTTTAAATTATTTAGAAACATGTTCTCATGTTCAAGTACATGAGTGTGTGTGTGTGTATGTGTGCATGCCCCCCCACATGTGTGTGTACACCAGATGTAGGCTCCCAGTGTATGCCAAATAACTACGAAAAGATTATGGAGAGCTGAGAGATAGTTCACTGGACAGAGTGCTTGCTGTGCAAATGGGAGGGATGGAGTTCAGAACCCCAGAGCCCACCTAAAAGGTGAGAAGTCATGGTAGTCCACTGTAATCCCACCACTCAGGAGGCAAAGACAGGGGATTGCTGGAACAAACCAGCTAACTAGACTAGCCAGAATTGGCAAACTCTTGGTTCAATGAGAGACCTTGTTTCAAGAAAAAAACATGGAGAGCAATTGAGGAACACACCCGGTATGAACTTCAGAACTCCATATGCGTGTGTGCATTCACACACACACACACACACACACACACACACACACACACACACACACACACTCCCCCATGTGCACCCCAACACATATAAGAATGTATACACACATGTGAACATGGACACACACATTTGTAATATACATTTTTAAAAAGTTATGAGAGCAACCATTTTCAGTGATAAACCAAAAGCTGAAATGTGAGCCACCCTGTGTTATAGTAAGACAAGTAGGATCATGAATCAAAGCCTGAATTTCAGCTTTGGGCAAAAGAAGTGTTTTCAATCCAGCACAGCAAGTTGGAGTGAGAGAGGAACGGGGAAGGCAATCCATATTTATTTAACTTCTACCATGTACTAGGCACTGTGAGGTCCCTATCTCTATTAGTTCATTTGTTTTTCACAACTGCTTCTGAGATAGTTAGTGTTATTTCTGTTTTACAGGTCAGAAAGATAAGCTCAGAGATAAGTGACTTGTTCAAGGTCATTGGTCTTGTAAGTTTCAAAGCTGGGATCCAGACAATCCTACTTGACTTCAAATACGGAGCTCTTTCTACTTGCCTCTGCTGCCTCCTGGGGTAGAAAAAAAAAGTGCTAATAAAACACAGAAACAGCACATGAAAATCCTCAAAAGAAAGAGGGTCAGTTTTCCCAAATAATAGTTTTAGCTACAAAGAACATGATCAAAGGGCAGGACAGCTTTGATGGTTCCAATGGTACGTGGGTGAGCTGGGGATGTAGTTACATTGCTAGAATTGCCTGCCTAGTGTGCACAAATTCTTGGGTTCAATGTCCAGCACCGAATAAGATCCTAGTACTTGGGAGGTAGAGGCAAGAGGATCAGAAGTTTAGGGTAATCCTTAACTACACAGTGAGTTTGAGATCCCACTGGGCTACAATACCTTGTCTTGAAAAAAAAAGAAAAAGAAAAAGAAAAAGAAAGAAAGAAAAGAAAAGAAAAAGAAAAAGAAAAAGAAAAAGAAAGAATGGGAACATAAATATCTGCTTTGGAATTAGGCAGCCCAGCTTGTGTTGGAACCAACACTTGCTAGCTTATGTGATTTTGATAGTTCACTTTACCACTCTGGATCTCAGTTTTATCATCCATAAAATGCAGGCATTATTAGTATG
Source organism: Peromyscus leucopus (assembly GCF_004664715.2). Taxonomy (NCBI): domain Eukaryota; kingdom Metazoa; phylum Chordata; class Mammalia; order Rodentia; family Cricetidae; genus Peromyscus; species Peromyscus leucopus. The sequence continues at coordinate 94,107,066 of NC_051083.1, forward strand.
TGCTCCATATACCTCATGGATGTTGTGAAGATAAATATAGACATGAAATATCTCCATGATGACACTACAGAACTGTTATTCTCCCCATGCTGTCACTAGGTAGATATAGGTGAATAAGGTTAAGGATGTAACTAAGGACAAATTTGTATGGAAAAGAAGCTCTATAAAGGTAGGCTTTTGGTTAGCAACTATTGGGGTGAGGAGACACACATTTACTTGCCTTGCCCTACTGGTGGTGGTTCAAAGAGTTATGTAATATGAGCATTATACACACAAATACACATATATGGACAGAAATACACACACACACACACACACACACACACACACACACACACACATATGAATTTTCACCGCAAGGCAACGGCCTATGGGATCCCTGAGTAAGCCTATGTTATCCTGTGACTCCGGTAGCACTTTTATAGTACCAGAGTTGCTGTTATTTTGATAATCAATCCTCCTTCCTACTCAAATGCTAGGCAGGCTAATAGGTGGATTCCCTGCTATACTACATAGAATGAAGATTGAATGGGGAAGGTATACAGTCATTGATGTGTTACTAAGTATTTTTAATGAGCCTCCTGTATGTATATAGATATGTACTCTGCTTGCAGCTCAGAGCACAGAACAGATGGAATCCCCTCCCTCCAGAAGCACCATAGAGGAGACTAAAGCTGAATGCAATTGCAGTGTTATATTTTTTTTTTTGTAAGTAAGAGAATATGTTAGTTACCTTTCTTTCTTTGACACCTATTTCTTCTAGATTCCAGCTAATATCTTTTGGCCTCAGAGCCTGGGGATTGTGTTAATTATGGGGTAGCCCAGAGCAGAAAAACAAGTTTGTACCAGCCAAATTCCTTTCTAGCTAACCATATGAAATGTAATTGGTGTTTTTGTCAGAAATCAGTCGCTGACCTCCCTCCTGGCATAGCCCTTTTGCTCTGAATAATAATAGTAAATAGGTAATGGTGTGGTTCCTAGTATGGAGAGAGTGAATCCCTCTTGGCATTGACCTTTTGTTCTGAACGATGATGAGAAGTATGATGGCGTGGCAGTAGGGAAGGAGTCTATCTTATTTTTAGAGGCAGAGCTAACCCTGTCCTACAGCTTGGAGGTCACTGCATTTGAGAATGAGATCAAGAGGTGTAGATGTAGAAAGAAGAGTAAGAGAAGGGACCTAAGAAATCTCAGGGAAAAACAAATCATGCACGGCCCACTATGTTCCAGAAAACAAAGCAGATTGTATTTTTAAACTGAATAAAAGTAATTCAGATGATAAAACAGTACTTGCTTGATTCTGCAGATGTAAATTCTATTCCAGTAGGAGTCACTGTTATCATCATTGACAGTGGTAAAATAAGACAAAGCAAAAGAAAACTGACACAGCATACATTAGAAAATATAGAAGATGATTTAATTATATCATTTAATAAACATATACAAACCTTCTGAGACTAGGTATTTGTACTGGCCTCTCTAGAGGAGGAGAAACTGAGGCCACTTCTTGTTAGAGAGGCTTACCTAGCAGTATGTTTTGCTTTAAGGAACATTTTTAAAAATCCATTTCCAATTTTAATTGAATTTTGTTTTTTAGTTTGTCACCCCAGGATTTCCAGGGAGCCTTTCTTCCTTTACATTGTCCTTAGAAACTTTCCTTAAAACATGTTCTGGATGATGTGCACATATGTAAGTATGTATATATGGACAGACATTGATATATTTATATAGACCTAATTCTTTTTCTCTTTTTTTTTTTTTGAGACAGGGTTTCTCTGTGTAGTTTTGGTGCCTGTCCTGGATCTTGCTCTATAGATCAGACTGGCTTCGAACTCACAGAGATCTGCCTGCCTCTGCCTCCCGAGTGCTGGGATTAAAGGTGTGTGTCACCACCGCCTGGCTCTGTTTTCTGTTGGTTTTTTTTCATCATTAATAAAATTTTATTGGTTTTCTTTATGCCTTTAGCTTTCTGACATCTCTCCATTCTTCTACAGGTTTTCCCTGTCATTTGTAAGCATTTAAATAGGAAGCTAAGCCTTTATATTTCATACTGTTATAAAAATACTCTTTTATTTTATTTTTTAATAAATATTTTTATTTTATAATTAATTTAATTTTACATCTCAGCCACGGATTCCCCTGTCCTCTCTCCTCCCACCACCCAGCCTTCCTCCCCAGTCCACCCTCCCCATTCCCACCTCCTCCAAGGTAAGGTCTCCCCAGGGGAGTCAGCAGAGCCTGGTAGATTCAGTTGAGGCAGGTCCAGTTCCCTCCTCCCTGCACCCAGGCTGAGCAAAGTGTCTCAGCATAGGCACTAGGTTCCAAAAAGCCAGCTCATGCACCTAGGACAGGTTCCGGTTCTATTGCCTGGGGTCCTCCTAAACAGTTCAAGCTAATAATCAACTGTCTCACTTATCCAGAGGGCCTGGTCCAGTTCCATGGGGGCTCCTCAGCTATTGGTTCACAGCCAGCCTGATTCTTTTTCTTAACTCATCCCCATCAAGTGCACTAGTCTTTCCTACCATATGAAGTAGCTGAGACTTTGCAAATATATCCTCAAGACATATTTGTCTTTTGTCACGGACTTGGAGACTATTCTGAGACTACCTATCTTAGTGATGTGCTCAAACACAACTCCTCAGATTCTTGTCCTTGGTGTTCTGCCCTGGTCCTTCTCTATCCTCTCTCTTTACTCTTGACCTGACTGACCCATGTAGCTTAGAGGAATGTGCTTTCTGCTTTAGCTGATTTCATTTTTCTGCTTGGGCTTTTTTTCCCCCCCTGGTGATCATCTGCCTTTTCTGAACATGGAACAAGGACTTTGATTTTTGTCATCTGAAATCCACTGATTCTGAAAGAATCACTTCTTTCTCAGAATAATCCCCTTTTTGTCCTTAGGTGTTAGACTTGGAATTTCCCTGGACCTTCCAGTAGAGATTGCTGGCTCTCAATGTGTGTAGTGAATATTTGGATGCTGTATCCTTCTTCTGGAGACAAAGGTCTTGGGGAAGAATGCTTATGATAGATTTGAGTGCAAAGAGCATCTAAATTTTCCCTGCAGCTCAGTCTGAAACAAAAGGTATAAACTTTTCTTTGCTTGCCATGCCTTTCCCTCCTTCTATCATTCTGGAAATCACAGGCAGGACAGCGTTGGATAAAGCTTGACTAGAAGTCAGATGCTGTTTCTGGTACTGCCACTGCCACCCATAAGCTTCCTGAACTCAGGCAGAGCAGCATGTGCACACCTCTACTATCTGTTGTACTGAAATTTCCTGATCATACACATTTCATGTGTTGAACTATCAGCTTCCTGAAGGTGGTGACCATGGCTTTGCTATAGTCATTTTGAAAACTACAATTCCTAACAGTTCTTTCTGATCCATTCTGGCACCCCTCTACCATCCATTTCCTATTCTTTCTGAAGGATTGGGCTTTCTAAATGCAAATGTATCATGTCACTTCCCTTCCACAAAGACAAAAATGGTTCCTCATTGCACTTAAAAAGATTTATAAGACCCATCAGGATCAGGACTTTGTTTCCCTAATTTATGTTACTAGTTTGTTTTTTAGCATCTGCACTTTGTGTTTTGTTCACACATACTTAAGCGTATGTTTACCTTTGGCCAGGCACTTGAAGTACAATGATGAGGATAGAACGTGTCCCCACAGGAGTTAAACTGTTTTTCTTTTCTTCTGGCTGACAGTTTGTCCCATAAGGCTTTGTTCAAGTGTCTTTCTGCCCCAGGAAGCTATTTCCCATGCCCATGCATCTTTTTAGTTTAGGTGCCTCCCTTCTCTGTGTCCAGAGTACCCTAAACATACTTTCATCTCAGCACTTTTGTGTAATAATATTTCTCTCCATCAGGCAAAATTCTAAGAGTAAAGTATCCTGTACTCCTTGAAAACTTTTTTATTCTTCTCTCATACAATACATCCTGACCATAGCTTCCCCTGCCCCCTCCCACTTATCCCAGTTCCCCCCACCTCCCCTCTTCCCCAGGTCCACTCCCCTGCCCCATCTCTGTTGGACCCTGCCAGCAGTCAGCTGGGTATCTGGGTGAGGGTGTGTGAATTGTAGAGACAATGAAGAAGACAGAAAAGAGTCGAGAGGTCTGCAGGTCAATGCCGGACAGTCCCGAGTTTATTTCACAGACCGCTTACATACAGTTTTGAAGTGTGGTACAGTCAAATATTGAGGACATGTAGCACATTTCTTAACGATTTGGTGAGCAAGTTTCTGTTGTTAAATCAAATTGTTTTGTTAAGTTTTTACTCTTTTGATGATATAAAGCATGTGATCAACTGAATAGATTTATCATCTAAAGCATTACCTTCAGCCAATGGACCAGATTTAAATGTGCTCTAGTATGTTCTACAAAATATGGCAATTTCCTTAAATGAATTGCATCCTGAATTTGTTGAAATAATATTCTTATTTGCTCATTAATAGTTTTAATATAAGAAACAGTTTCTATAACTTAAAGAACTCTACAAATATATTGACTGTATATAAATTAAATAAATTATCTTTAAGAACTTGAAAAACCAACAGCTCAACTCAACAACTTGAGCTGAACCGGGAGTAGTTTGAACTACATGTCCGTCACCATTAATCACATAAGCTGCTTTCTCATTAGAAGACCCATCAGTAAAAACCAAAGCAGCATCTTTTACTGGAGTATTTATTAATATTTTAGGAAAAAGAAATGAATGCATTTGAGCAAACTATAATAGTTCATCAGCAGGATAATGATTATCAATTTGACCCAAAAACTGAGCAAAAGCAATTGCCCAAGAATCATTATTTTAAATAGCCAATCAGTTTGTTGTTTAGTAAATGGAACATTTATTACATTTGGTTCCTTTCCAAAATATCTTCTAGAATCAAGCCTATTCCATTTTCCTGTGGCTCCTGCTTCTCATGACCATCACCTGGCAAAACTGTTAAGATTCATAACCCTCAGCTGTTTCCTATGATCACTCTATGTCTTTAAGACCATTATCAACTGGGAGACTCTTAAATTGCAAAGTTTATCTGCCAGAGCAAGGTGCATCCTTGTGTATAAAAGCATTGAGGTACAGCTTCAATATTTTATTAAATGTTGTTTTTAAATCCTATATTATATAAACCTAATTTTTATAACATGAAATATTATATAAAAATATATACCAATCCAAAATATTTGAGGCTTGTTGCCTCCTTAGTCTAAAAGGAGACACAATAAACAGAGAGCTCATTAGGACTAAGAGAGGTATTCTTTAATCTTATGTTAAAGGTTTTTGCCAGCCACATGGCTGACCACTTCATGATGAGGTCACAAGCCAAGATGGAGGAAGTCCATGTGGTTACTGTTTAAAATTAAACAATAGTTACACACACATACACACAGTTGGATCTAACTTTCATTCATACCCACACAGAGTTAAAGAGTTAAATCTAAGTCACATACATGTCCACATACATACATGTGTATATATTTCCATTTGTAACATAAACATTTTGCAATGAAGAATCATCAGCTATTTTTAAAAATGAAGAAAACCAAATTAACATAATATAGTTAAATCCCACATATATCTTACAGTTTTCCTTCACACTCAGGATAGTTCACATCCCCTCTGACTGTCTACAACTTGCCATTTACCTTCAGGTCACACCTTTTACTATGTTTGCTTTTCTGGTTCAGCCAGACATAGACAAATTCCTTTTTTTCCCTTACCTAACATTATTCCCACCTTTCACCTTCTCTTGCTTTTTAGACAACATGCAAATTTTCACTAAAGTTCATTACCTTGTGGTTTCTTCCCAGCAGTTTAGAACAATGCATAGGTGAAACATTCCAAACAAGAATAGAAACATATAGATATATACATATATCATAACAAAAACTTATTTTTGCATTAATATATTAAAAGCCTGTATCAATGTGAAACATTTTAGATTAGCAGAAGTTTTTCTTATCTTAATCAATAATGGGGATCAATTTGTGGGGATGGTGGTGGCGCACACCTTTAATCCCAGCACTCAGGAGGCAGAGGCAGGCAGATGTCTGTGAGTTCGAGGCCAGCCTGGGCTAGAGTGAGATCCCGGACAGGCTCCAAAGCTACACAGAGAAACCCTGTACCAAAAAATAATAATAACAATAATAATAATAATAATAATAATAATTTGTAATCAATTTTCATAAATGATGACAAGTATTTGTAACCCATTGAACTCAAATGACCAGTATTCATGTACTTTTTTCTTTTCCTGTGGAGACAAAAGCATAAATTTTTTTTCCCAAAACATCAGAGTATGCAGGCTGGTAATTCAACATTTTTTTCAAGCAGTATCAGGACAGAGAAGGGTTAAAGTGGGTTAAAGTTGGAAGTTGCTGGCCAGCAGAAGAGACCTTGACGTTATCACAGTGGAGAACTTGGCTTAGGAAGGAAAGGAGGCACAGAGTGTGTCCTTGGCTGCCAGTGTTCCTGAAAAAAAAAAATTTTGTTAACTTCTCTGACTATAATAATTAACAATTAACATCAGATTCTCTTTTCGACGTTTGTTCAGCTTGCCAATTGTAGTAATGAACTCCCTGCCACTTCGTCTGCAGCTTCCGTCTCTGCCTGTTCTGCTCCGAGAACGCATACCCTCACCCTCTGAGAGCTGCTGGCTGGCTGCAGGTTTCTCCTGCTGGCCAAGACCAGCTCTACTCATGCTGTGGGCCTCATAGCAAGACAGAGCGAGGTGGCCTTTGCCATGTCTCTCTCTCCTTCCTTTCCAGGAAAACCAGGGAGATTAGTAGACACAAACAAGTAACACTGACATAGACATAAGTACCGTTACTTCAGCACTGAGAGGATGCCGTCACTCGTGGTTAGCGAGTCTTGTCTAATAGATGGCTTCTCTTGCAATACATAAGCCACACCTGGCAGGAGCTACCTGCTTATCTCAGTTTACTGGAGGGACCCAGTCCCCTTAAACACATGGAACAGAACAGTAACATAGTAACAGTCAGAACACAGACCAAGACAAAGGGTGCTCACATTTACATTTACCAGCTGCAGTGAACAGATCTGTAAGTGAGACATTGGGCTAATGGTTTGAGGTCACAACCCACTTAATCTCTCCAGATGAACCGGTCATAGTCAGGAATGGAGGTGGAGGAGAATCTTGAGGTGTGAGAAAATCTTCATTATAATACTTAGCAGCCTCTTCCTCTAATTCTGCCTCATTGCCAAAATCTAAATGGTCATTATCATCAAATAACTTTGTAAAAGCATCCACATAAAGTTGTCTCTCTGACAGAGCAGGATGTTTAGTTTCAGTTTTACTTCATTCAGGAAACACTTTATTCCTTTCAGGATGAAGGTCTAAGTTGTCCTGAATAAGTGTCCAGAGACTGACAATATCTGTTGTAAGTTTTTCTGGACGATGCTTATCAAAATACTGCTGTATCTTAACTCCAATATGTTCTACAAATTCTAAAAATTTACACAGTTGCTTATGTTCTACTTTAGTACCTCTAGCCTTTCAGGTATCTTTAAGTAAATTTACAAACAGCTGTATTCTATTTCCTTGGCCCATACTTATTTTTACACTTATTCACGAATTTTTTTTTTTACCACATGTCTGCTTTTTTATTTACACTTATTACTTTTACTCTTGAGTTAACTCACACAGCTTCCACTTTTTTCAAGTGCACTCCTTTTTCTTCTGTGGTGTCCATCACGGACTCCGCCGTACCTGCCCCCTCGCTGGGCGCCACTTGTCGGGCCTGCCAACAGTCAGCTGGGTAGCTGGGTAGAGGTGTGTGGACTGGAGACACAATGAAGACAGAAAAGAGTCGAGAGGTCTGCAGGACAATGCCGGACAGTCCCGAGTTTATTTCACAGCGAGCTTATATGCAGTTTTGAAGGACAGAGGTAGAACAATGCACAGCACAGGCATTCAACCACTATCTATCCTGCCTTGCGTCAAGGAGCAGGCAGTTTCTTTTTCTATCTCAGTGTACCTCTGGCTGGCATCAGCAACCTGCATCTAGCTAGATAGTATGTTCCTTCTTGTGGGCTAATCAGGACTTTCTCACAGCCCTTCAAGGAGACTTTGCGGGCTAATCAAAACTTTTTCACAGCCCTTCAAGGAGACTCCGTGGGCTAATCAGAACTTTCTCACAGCCTTGGAGCAAACAAGCCTGAACTCTCTTGACTCAGAATAGACTTCAGATTCAAACTGGGAAACTGAGTCAGTTGTGGGCTCCCATACATCTCCCCCTGAAAAGAGCAGACCTCTTAGGGACATTGAACATAGCACAACAAGATACAATAAGACCAGGCACAAAACTTCACATCAAGGCTGGGTGAGGCAACCCTGTAGGAGAAAAAGAGCAGGCAAAAGAATCAGAGACACACCTCCCACTCCCACTATTAGGAGTCCCAAAAAACATGAAGCTAACTACCATTATATATATATGGAGGACCTAGCACAGACCAATGCAGACTCCGAGATTGCCACTTCACACAGAGAGCCCCTATGAGAACTGCTTAGTTGATTACTTTTGACCTTGCTCTCCTGGTGCCCTCCTCAACCCCTCTGGCATCAATAATTTCTCCTCCCCATCTTCTGTGGGGTTCCCTGAACTCCAAGGGTAGAGACCCGATGGAGACCTCCAACCTGGGCTCTCTCTTTGCCTAATGTTTGGCTGTGGGTCTCTGCGTCTGCTCCCATCAGGTGCTGGAGGCAGCCTCTCTGATGATGGGTGTACTAGGCAGCAATCTATGATTAGAGCAGAACACCGTTAGGAATCATTTCATTGATTTTTTTTCCAGTTGTGGTTGATTCTACCCCAGGTCTCTGGGCTATCCAGCTTCCAGTTCCTGGCCATCCAGAAAGTGTCAGGCATGGGATCCCTCTCCTGGCCTGGGCCTTAAACTAGACCAGCCATTGGTTGGCCACTCCCACAAGTACTGGCCACTGTTGCTCCAGCACATCTTGCAGGATAGATTGTGGGTCAAAGGTTCTGTGGCTCAGTTGGTGTCCCAGTCCCTCTGTAGGAAGACTTGCTTGGTTACAGGAGATGGCCTGTTCAGGCTCTATATCCTCCATTACTAGGAGTCCTTACTAGGGTCGCCCTCATAGATTCCAGGGAGTTTCCATTGCACTAGGTTTACACACAGTCTCCCAAATGCCCTCCAATTCCAGTTGTCCCTCCCTATCCTTCCCCATAGTATTTACCCAGCCCCACAACCTAGTCCCTTCTATTCCCATCCTCACTGGCCCAGTCCACCCACAGAATCTATTCTATTTCCCCTTCCCAGGGAGATCCATGCATCCCCCTCAGAGCCCTCCTTGTTACTTAGCCTCTCTGGGCCTGTGGATTGTAGCATGATTATCATTTACTTAAGAGTTAAACTAGACATCAGAAAACCAAACAATTCAATTTTTAAAAAATGGGGTACAGATCTAAACAGAGAATTCTCAACAGAAGAATCTGAAATGCCTGAGAAATACTTAAAGAAATGTTCAGCATCCTTAGTCATTAGGGAAATGCAAATCAAAACTACTTTGAGATTTCAACCTTACATCTGTCAGAATGGCTATGATCAAAAATACAAGTGACAGCTCATGCTGGAGAGGATGTGGAGCAAGGGGAACACGCCTCCATTGCTTGTGGGAGTACAAACTTGTACAGCCACTATGGAAATCAATTTGGTTGTTCCTCAGATAACTGGATCTACCTCAAGACCCAGCTATACCACTCTTGGGCATATACCCAAAGGATGCTCAATCATACCACAAGGGCACTTGTGCAACCATGTTCATTGCAGCTTTATCATAGTAGCTAGAAACTGGAAACTAGATGTTCCTCCACAGAAGAGTGGATAAAGAAAATATGGCATGCAAACTTCTTTTTTATACCCAGCACATAGCTTGGTACTAGTTGTGTTGAGAAATGATAATTAAGTAAATAGTTCCCTCTGGTGGCTAGGTCTTAGAAGTACAATTTTTAATGCCCCAGCAGGATTAGCCAATACCCAGGTAGGGTAATTTCTTCCTTTCAACATAAAGAAAAGAAATATTTTAAATATATATAATCTCCTAGAACCTATGTTGTTATTCAGATATTTCTCCAATTTTTCATATTTCAGTAAACAATATTGAGATGACAAAACATAAAAAGAAAACAAATTTGGGCAATTGTGTAAAAAGAAAATGTAAGAGCAATAGCAATAGTAATGAAGAAATATAATACAGCACACTTCTCCCTCAGTATCCATGGAGGATTGGCTCAGATACCAAAATTCACAGATGCTTAAGTCCCTGGAATAGCATGGTTTAGTATTTGCATGTAATATAACTATATCCTTCAATATACTTTAAATATTTGTAGACTACTTATAATAGCACAGTGTAGATGCTATATAAATAGTTGTTGTACTGTATTGCTTGGGAATACGATCAAATATCTGTACATACTCAATGCAGAACCAAATTTGTTCAGATATTTTAAATATGAGGTTGGTTAAATCCACAGGTACGGAACTTATGGATGTGAAAAGTTAACTGTATAGACTTTTCCATTATACCTTGATTTCAGAGCAAGCACACTCATTCATTGATTATTTTTAACAGATTCGGAGATCATGCTGCCTCTGCCTCCTGAGTGCTGGGATTAAAAGCATACGCCACCATGCCTGGTCTTTCAACAGATATTTATAGCTCACCTACAGTATGTTAGGCACTAGGCTACATGTTGTGCAAACAGTAGGGAGCAAAGCCCTCACCCTTAAGGAACTTGCATTCAAATTGTAGGGGGGTTACAAAATAAAAACCCAATATTCTTATTAAGTGAGGCACAGAATGATTTGTGTGGGGAGAGGAAGAGATATAAAAAGAGACTGAGTCTATATTGAATCCAACTATTTTATCACATATGTGTAATTGTTAGAATTTCAGAAAACTACAGAAACGTTGCTTCCGCAGGCCAGCCTAAATCCTTATGGGGACTCTAGAGAGTATTCTTTTTTTATTTACATTTTCATTTTTTGGGAGGAGTATGTTTATTTTGTCATATATATTCTTATAATCACCACCAGAATTAGGACAGTATTGTTTCATCATCTACCCTTTAAACTCACTTGTGCTACCTCTTTTTAAAAATAGATTTATGTGTTTATTTGTATGTATGTTGTTTTGCCTGCATGTATGTCTGTGCACTGCCTGCATGCATGATGCTCATGGAGGTTAGAAGACAATGCTGGAATCCCTGGATCTGACAATATAAATGGTTATGAATCACTGGATATGGGTGCTGGAAACCAAACCCAGGTCTTTTGTGAGAGCAGCCAAGGCTCTTAACCACTGAGTCATTTCTTCAACCCTATGTTCTACCAATTTGTAGTGTAGTCCCATCTGCCTTCCTTACAATCACTGGTCTGTTCATCATTATAATTTAGTCATTTCTGTAATGTTTTGTAAAATATTATGATTTTCTATGTCACTCATCATAATGTCTCTGTGATCCATTCAACATGTATCAATAGTTTTTTTCTATGATTTGATATGGTTGGGATTGCATTTTATTTTATGAATATTTCCCTATTTGCTTATCCTTACTCTCAGCAAGGAATTTCAGTTGTTTCCAGTTTGGTTCTATTATTATTATATATAACTTGTGTGTACACACTTGCATAAATGTTCATATTTGTAGAGTAAATGCATAGAAGTATGAGCTAGAGGCGGTGGTGGCGCACGCCTTTAATCCCAGCACTCGGGAAGCAGAGCCAGGCGGATCTCTGTGAGTTCGAGGCCAGCCTGGCTACAAGTGAGTCCAGGAAAGGCGCAAAGCTACACAGAGAAACCCTGTCTCGAAAAACCAAAAAAAAAAAAAAAAAAAAAAAAAAAAAAAAAAAAAAAAAAAGAAGTATGAGCTAGAGACTTTGGTATCTCCTAAATGGCTTATAACCAATTGCTGTGTAGTGGACAAGTAGTAGAGTGGAAAGAACATCAGATAAAGAGTTCAAAGACTTATCTCGGGGCTGGCTCTGTCACTTATTAGTAATACAATGTTGAATAATTCCATGCTCTTTCCAGGACTCATATTTTAACAGTAAGTGATGAAGTAGAAATCTTTGGGTTTTTTTTTTGCCAATCTTTTTTTCATATCTAATCTGCCCATGGTTCTGAAGAGATTTTTTAAGTAGGTCTCTCCCTCATTCCACACAGAAATTTTAACTGTGTACATAAAATACTAGATGCACAACCTAGATTTACCTTTCCTGCTTTTTCCTTTCTTGTCCTAAGCAATTGCTTTGTATAAAAAGGGTGCATTGAGGGAGACAGTAGAGAACCAAAGGCTATAAAGGTTTGATGGTCTCATCCCTGCAGAGAAAGTACTCCAAAACCAGTGCAGAATTGCCATATGAAATTATGTTAGAAAAGCCATTCCTAAGACAGTTATATGAAGCAAATTGTTCCATCTCTATGCTGTCAAGATTTTTGGTAGCTAGGCAAGGGTAAAATAAACATGGTATATATATATATATATATATACATATATATATATACATACATACATACATACATACATATACATATATATGTGTGTGTAAAAATACACATGTGTACATTGTTCACATTTCTACATATGTTACAATATGTGTTCTTATATTTTACCACAAAACTAAGAAAATAAATACACAAAGTATTTCCAGAGAATAATTCTAGAGAATGTGATTATCTTGAGAGGAATTACTAAGAGGAAGAGAAGCCTATTTTCTCTGCCTCTGTCTGCCTATCTGTCACTTACACACATACACACACACACACACACACACACACACACACACACAGTGATTAAAATCATAGACATGAACAAACTGCCTAGTTTAAAATCTTGCTTTTGATTCTAGCTATATGACCTTGTGCAAGTTCTATAGTCTCTCTGTTTCCTAATTTCTTCTTCTAAAAGAATAATGAATGCTCGTGCCTTCTGCAGAAGGCCAGTGAGAGAAGTAAAGTAGCTAAAAATACATGAAGTAATTAGAAATGTGATAAGCAGCAGAAAGTGTTAAGTATTGTGTATCCATCCCATAAGCTGACAGGAAATTTGTCTCTTAGTCAATATCTGTCTGGTGTTCAACTCATTAGCATTCTTACACGGCTAGAGATGGCTTAGCTTCCATTGCCCACTTGTCTGGCTCCAACAGCCATTCCCCATCCACGTCCTAATCTCTCATGCCCCTGCCTTACCAGAGAAATCAACTTAGGAACTGAGACTGTTAATTTCTTAACTATGCTCAAATAACCCTTGACTTCCCTCCCTAGGTTGTAGTTACCCAAGTACAGGGAGCTAAACATCATATTAATAGTTTCATATATACCTTAGTTCTTTTTTTTTTTTGGTTTTTCGAGACAGGGTTTCTCTGCGTAGTTTTGCGCCTTTCCTGGAGCTCACTTGGTAGCCCAGGCTGGCCTCGAACTCACAGCGATCCGCCTGCTCTGCTCCGAGTGCTGGGATTAAAGGCGTGCGCCACCACCGCCCGGCTATACCTTAGTTCTTAAGGTAGACACCTCCCTCCAAATCTAAAGGAACAGATCAGACATATTGGAGAAAGTCCTGCTTCCTTTGGTTATTTTTATTTAAAGCTTCAGTAGTGTCTTTGAAATGTTGTGGTGTTTTGAAAACAACATAAAAGATTTCTTTCTTTCCTTTTATTCATTTGAACCTAGCAGCTGTCTGCTGGAAATGCTGGTGCTGATGATGGGGCCTGTATGTGTATGTCCTTAAAGTGTGATCTGGCTTAACACCTTAGCTTTGATGCTGCCACACTCAGTACTATGTCTGCTTCATAAACATCACATTTTCTTGAAGGCATTATGGTAAAAAGCAATGATTTTTTTTTTTTTTGCAGCTTTGTAAGATGGCAAAGCTGTTCATAACAGCTTCTTGGTAATTCATCAGCTGTCCAATTTACCTCTCACTTTTCCTTCTCATCTCTCTCGTACAGAAAGCAACGGCATGCTGAATGACTTCTAACTCAGGCTCTTTTCTCTAATGTTATGGAGTCCGAGAAGGTGGGACAGAACAGTAATGGGAAAACAGGAGGTGGGGAGAATGTTGCATTCTCTCTAATTTCTTTGAGTCGTGTACCTGTTTTCTCTCCCCTCTGTATTGTTAATAATACTTCAGGTGTTATTATAGCACCAAGATCCTGAGTCAAAATGGCAGCACATCTTTCCATAGTATATCTGCAACCTTCATATTTTTCTTTTTTTGTGTGTATAAGCACATGTGTGTACATGTGCATGTGTGTACATGTCTGGAAGTAAGGGGCTGATATTGGGTGACTACTTCTACTCCTCCCTGCCTTATTTTCTAAGACAGGGTCTCTCACTGAATCTGGAACTTAACAGTTCAGCAGGACTAGCAGGCCAGTGAGTTCCAGGCACCATCTTGTTTCTTGTTTTTCTTCAACACTAGCAGTGAAGGTGCACACAGTGTGTGTGTGTGTGTGTGTGTGTGTGTGTGTGTGTGTGTGTGTACATGTGTGCAGGAGCATATGCCTGTATGTGCATGTGCCTGTGGAGGTCAGCAGAAGTCATTTGAATGCCTTTTCAATCCCTTTACACATTCCTTTTTTGAGATCATGGTCTCATTGCTGAACCTGGAACTTGCTGTTTTGGCTAGACATTTTGTTGGTCAGTGAGCTCCAGAATCTCTGTCTGTTCTTTCCCCCACTCCATTGGGGTTACTGGTGCTTGTGGCTACACCTGACTTTTTGTATGTATGTTAGGTATATGAACTCTGGTCCTCATGATTGTGCAACAAGCAATTTACCCACCAGACTGTCTCCGAAGCCCTGCCTCGATACTTCCAACCTTACTTCACTCCATTGCACCTGCAACCTGATCTGCATCCTCAGCAATTCTCTACTGTTCTTCCTTATGCCTTTGCTTACTCTATTCATGCCATTCTCTGCCTGGACTCTTCTCCCTTTAACCCCACTTCTTCCTGCTCAACTCATTGTTTATTCACCTAAGCCAGATCGGCTATGGGAAACGTCAAAATGTTCCTTGATGATCTTTTTCCACTGGCAGAATTCGATGTTTCCTGGTATGTTCTCATTAGGACTTTGCTGTATTCCATTATATTGAGTGTTCTTTAAATTGTGATTAGTTGTATTCACACGTCCTTCTTTCTACTAAATATTGAGTTCCTCAAAGGCAGAAGCTGTGTTTTTTATCATTACATTCCACTCCTTGTAAATGGCAGGCACTTATTGTTTGCTGAAACAAAAAAGTTCTACAAATGATCTTTAATGCTAGAATTTTAGGAATTTCTAGGTGAAAGGTGATGATCTATTTGAGTAGATGATTTCTTGGTTGAGGTTAACTTGTCGAGTGGAGGACATGAACATAAAAAATGAAATTCACTTGAGTCTGGGTGTGTGGGATAATTTACCACCAAATACGTATTGTTCTGCCTGAACCAGAAATCTCAATGCCTTCTGAACTCCAGCACAACTCTATAGGACTCGTGATGTGACAATGGAGAGGAGGGCGTGGGTGAGTACATTTCTCACAGAAGCAGAGAGAAGGCTGATGAACTTTAAACATAGGAATGAAACAAAGACTTGGAGACTGAGCACCTGAGAGATTTCCCCCTAAAACTGTCAAGTGCATTTGTGATGGTTTATTGATTGACAGTTGAGAGGGTTTAGAAACAGCAAGGAGATAAGTCTCTGGGCATGCCTGGGAGGGGTTATCTAGATAGTGTTCATTAATGCAGGATGATCCACTTGAACTGTAGGAGGCATCTATGTGGTGTCTTAGAGTGAATACAAAGGAGAAAGACAGCTAAGCACTAGCAGTTACTATCCTTTGCTTCTGACTGTGAATGAAATGTAGCCAGCTGTCTCAAGTTCTACCTTCTAAGATTCCCCTGCCATGATGTATTCTTGGACTGTGAGCAAAGCAAGCTCTTCCTTAAGTTGCTTTTGTCAGGTGTATTGTAGTAGCAATAAAGAAAGTAGTCAGTACAACATCTCTGAAAGAAACCAAGGTTCTAGCCCACTTACATTCCAATACAGAGTTTTAGCACTTGCCAAAGTAACAATTTACACTTAAAAAAGGTCTTTGTAACCCATGGCATTTGAAACCTCCCATATATTTGTTTCCTTGCAATGGCTGTCACTCAAAATCCTTTCAACAAAAGAATTTGTGAATTTATACTAGAGAAGGGTGGACATTCGGCAAGACTAGACCTTCCTTTACAGTCAATCTTAGAGCTGGGAAATTTTCAGTAGTACAGGGTTTGCTTAGCATGTATGGGGCCTTGGGTTTAATTCTCACTACTCAAAAGAAATGAGTGGTGTACAGCTGGAAAAATATGCAAGTCAAGGTCTCACTGCAATTGAGAGGAAAGTAAAACATCATGGCATCAAGAAGACCTGAGACCTTGCCAGGGTGGCCTGGGACCTAGTATTTCTTCTTTGAAAGGGTAAGGCTGGGAGCCTTTGTCTTAAATATCACAAACTGCTCCCCAAAGTCTTTTTGAGGTAGGTGGATCCACATAAATAGATTTGCATGTTCCAGAATACTATTTTAAGGTGTGTTGCATTTTTTTATGTTGTATTTGTTTAACTCTGTGAAGCTGTGTTACTTTGCCTGTCTAAAACACATGATGGTCTAATAAAGACTGAATGGCCAATAGCGAGGCAGGGGAAAGGATAGGCAGGGCTGGCAGGCAGAGAGAGTATATAAAAGGAGAAAAAGAGAAGAAGAAGGAAGGAGCTAGCAGCCAGAGAAGGAGGAGGACTCCAGGGGCCAGCCACTCAGCTACACAGCAAGCCATGGAGTAAGAGTAAGATTTACAGAAGTAAGAGAACGGGAAAAGCCCAGAGGCCAAAGGTAGATGAGATAATTTAAAGGTAAGGAAAGCTGGCAAAAAAAAGCCAAGCTAAAGCTAGGCATTCATAAGTAATAATAAGCCTCCATGTGTGATTTAGTTGGGAGCTGGGTGAAGCCCCCCCGCCCAAAGAGCCAAAAAGCAATATTTGCAGAATCGCCCCAATGATATCTTCAAGGGGGATATTTTTTTTCAAATTAAGCAAATTGATATTTTTATTTCTTTTAGTGTTCTTGAGATCATAAAAGACAGTTTTGTATGTGACACTAGCAGATCTTTTAAAAATCAATCTATCTAAAATCTATCAACATACTACATCTTTTTTGCACATTCACTACAAATGTCATTTGTTCCAAAATAATATCTGTATGAATTTAAGGACAAATTAAAGCATAAAGAAATAAAAATCCTTAAATTCCTCTGTGAAGAATGAGCATGGCCTGAACAATAGAGAACAGTGAGGTGTCCTTGCGGTGACTCACATCTGTCCTCATCTCTGTGAGCTCACTAGTCTTTCTTTTTTTTCTTTCCATGATAATATATTGCCTCTTACATTTTTCTTTTCTTATTAAAATTTTTCATTTATTTTACATACCAACCATAGGAGTTTCCCCTCTCTCCTTTCTTCCCATTCCCTCCCCCCACCTCCCGTTTACACCCCTCATCCACTCTTCCTCCTTTCAGAAAGGGGCAGGCTTCCCATGGAAGTCAACAAAGTATGGCATATCAAGTTGAGGCAGAACCAAACCCCTCCCCCTGCATCAAGCCTGAGCAAGACATCCCACTATAGGGAATGGGTTCCCAAATGCCAGCTCAAGAGCCGGGGACAGGTCCTGATCCCACTACGAGTAGTCCAACAAATAGACCAAGCTACACAACTGTCACACACATGCAGGAGCCTAGGGCGGTCTCATGAAGGCTCCCTAGCTGTCAGTCCAGAGTCCATGAGCTTCCACTAGCTCAGGTCAGCTGTCTCCGTCGGTTCCAAGGGTGATAAATTTTTATACATAAAATGTAGTATAAATTTTATATAAAATCATTTATCCAAGCCCACTAACTCAAAACAAAGAGCAAAGTTCAAATAAAGAGCTGGAGTCTTTCACACACCAACCAATCTGCCAAAGACATTTAAGATAACCTGAGTTATTTTCAACTAAAGGTTCATATATAACTGAAATAACCTTACTGCATATGCAAATAAAACTGCAAACAAAACATTGGGCTTCCAAATGCCTTCCAAGTAATTTGAGTTATTTTATTCACATCATGAAGACAGATTTTCCCTGGAGTTTTTCCTGTTCAGAAAACATTTCAAGACCTTGCTCTTCTGGGCTGCTTCTTGACATGGAAACATTTTTAATGTCATTGCTTTAGCCTTGATTTGGAATTTTGCCTCTTCAGCCAACTTTCTGCTCTACTAGCTGTATGCTTGAATTTTTTTAATCTCCCCTGATGTAATGGCTACAAATCCTTTTCCATCCTAGCTCCCAGACTTCAACCTAAATTTTCTCAACAAAATATATTTACTATGGCATATTTTCTAAAGTTTGGTCTCCTTGTTGTTTGGTATTTTACTTGGCCAATTCTATCAACAAATGTTCTGTATGTATTCATTTTGTACAAGGCATTGTTCCAAGTACAGTGGATGTAACAAAATGGAAAAATCCCTCCTCAAGGAGCATGTTGTCTAATTGAAGATTTTTGAGCTAGGAAAGTGCGTTAGTTACAAAATACCTGACAAAAGCAATTGAAGTAAAGAAGTGTTGATCTTGGTTGATTGTTTGAGGATATGGTCCACATGGCAGAAAAGCAATGGCAGCAGGAATGTGAACCGGATGGTCACATTGTGTCAGCAGCCAAGAAGCAGAGAGAGATAAATGCTAGTCAGCTCACTCTCTCTCTTTCTTATTCAATCTAAGACCCCAGACCATGGTGTGGTGCTGCCTGCACACGGGGTGGATTTTCCTTCCTTAATTAAGCCTTTCTGGAAACACCCTCATAAATACAATGAGAGCTGTGTTTCTTTGGTGATTTAAAACCCAGTCATGTTGACAATGAAGATTAACATCATGAGATGGTTTCTTATCTTTGATATGTCCTGTTAACACACAATAACTTCCTCCTCTTCCTCCTCCTCCTCCTTCTCCTCCTCCTCCTCCTCTTCTTCTTCTTTTCAAGACAGGGTTTCTCTGTATAGCTTTGGCTCCTTTCCTGGAACTCACTCTATAGCCCAGGCTGGCCTGAAACTCAAAGAGATTTGCCTGCTTCTGCCTCCCAAGTGCTGGGATTAAAGGCGTGCTCTACCACTGCCCAGCCACAATAACTTAAGTCATCTTTAAGTTTGTTATTAGCCCAACTGAACAAATGGTACTTCCTCTTCATTAAAAAAAGTTAACTGAGTTCTCCTTGGAGGAGGTGAGCATGGGAGGTGGGTTGGAGGAAAAGGCTGGTGGGTGGGAGGAGGAAGGACAGGGGAATATGTGATTGAAATGTGAAATGAATAGAAAATCTCTTAATAAAAAAAAAGTTAACTGAGGACATCCATCATCTTACTTTCCTTCTCAAGTATTCGGTGGAGAAATGGCTCAGTGGTTAGGAGAGTTTACTGCCCTTTCAGAAGACTAGAATTTAGTTCCTTCCTTTTAACTTTTAAATCTCCAACACATTCCTTCAAAGTTTAGTACATCCCATCTTATTCTGGATCTTTTCCACTTGCTCACTAAGAGTATGGTATTTTCTTTCAGTTTCTGTGTTTATAGTTAGCATAGATCAGCTGGTAATTACCTTATGCTACTGTGATTGGTTTGTGACATACACATGTGTACACACACACACACACACACACACACACACACACACACACACACACACACCATTCTTTCTCATCTAGATAGCTAATTGTTGAAGACATGGCCTTACCAGACTGCATCCCACAAAAGGTGCTTAATAAATGTTTGATGAAGAAGGAAAAGGAAGAGTTATGGGGCTGCATGGCAATAAGAATGATTTTGAGGGCAGAGAGCTTAAAGAGGCTTTTTCAAAAGTATACAAAGGTCAAACAAGGACTCAATGTATTGGCAACTTGACTCAAATCCTCATTTCATTACTAGAGGAACTTTAGGGAGATTGAAATGACAATAGAAAAGGACTTTGGGACTACTGAGAATTTACATGGACTATGAAGGACAAGTTTGGTGTGAGACTGTTTCCTAGTGATCTCATAAAGTCTCACCAACATGACTGCCTAGACATGAGCTGAATAAGGACAACAACAGACATGTCAAAATGGATGCGGGGGCAGGGGAGGGAGACCATGAGGCCTCAACACTACAAAAAGCACTACAGGCAACTAAGGAATGCTGAGAGTGGAGAAATAGTCTTCCCCAGGGAAGTGCACACCACTTGGTTATGTAATTCCAAACAGTGAACCCTGAAAATATACATATGAGTAATATTATACAGATTGAGCAAACTGTATTTAGGATTATTTATGTATATGCATATATGCATGTAAAAATTAGTGAAGAAAGAGGCCATGAAAAGGTAGGAAAGAAGATGGGGAAGGAGGAAATTATGTAATTATATTATAATATCAAAATTAAAATAAAGAAAAAACTTGTTTTAAAAAAGTTACTAAACCCAAATAACTATAATAACATTATTGACACAAGATAGTAAATCAGAAGTGGAGATTAGACATGGAGGGGAAATGATAATTTAATCTCTAGATGTCATATATAGAATTTATATTAACACAGAGAGCCAACTGGACATATTAAACAAGCAGTAAAAAGGGGATTGCCATTCAATTCACTGCAACCCATACTGGCATAGTGTGTACTAGGTACCATTCTCTATTCTGGAAATAGACAAAACACAGCCTCTGCCTCCAGACTTTATGATTAACTGGGGAAAACACTAATACAATTTCAGTAATATGAATTACTAAGCAGAATTACTGAATTATGGAAAGTATTATGTAAATATAAGTAGGAGAGTGACTGATTGTATAATTACCAATGAGAAAAAGTTACAGAAGGGATGATTACTGAGTTTGAAGAGTAATAGAAGTTTGCTCAATAAACAAGGACATACCTTGTCAAGTAAAGGATAATCTCAGGAAAAAGTATAGGGCATACAAATGCATGGCATTCTAAACAACAATAAGAAGTCTGAAATGATGAAAGACAAATGGATGTCAGAATAAAGATGGGTAGTGCAAAGGAGATCATGATTATCAGAAACCAGACAGATGCTATTATGGTGGGCTAGAGAGTAAGAATGTGTAATGGTTAAAAGTGTGCACCCTAGAGTTGAACCTGGATCCAAATCTCATCCCTATCACTCTTAATTGTATAGGCTCGAAGAAGTCACTTAATCTCTCTGGGCTCATGTTTCCTTATCTATCAAATGGGAATAGTGATACCTGCCACAAGTGATTGTTTTGGGAGATTGAAAGGTGATAAATAGAAATGATTACAGCGGTGCCTGGCATAGCCTGAGTGTGCTGTAAAGGTTAGCTTAAGGTATAAATTACAAGTAACGAGGCACTGCACCATTCTCTACTCTACCAGCAGCAGCCTGACAAAGAAATTTTAATGGGAAGTGTCTATGTTTCCAGGTCTCTGAGCAATGACCCTGGGGAACTAGAGAGATCTCTTATTCTCAGAGGAATGAGAGTTCCTTGAAATGGTATGATGTCTACCTTGGAAAAGTAGATGTAACTTAGGGAAAGAGTCTAAGAAAAACAACAATGGAGACTGTTGATATAGAATAAATAAAACCTGTCGTTATTGTATCCTCCCCCCCCCCGAAAGTGGTAATAAAGAAAAGTAAGGTTGTCATTCATTGGCAAATATTTTGGTTAAATAAGAAATACAAAATTGGGGCTGGATAGATGGCTCAGTGGTTAACTGGCTGCTAACAGTTAACCTGACTGCTCTTGCAGAGAGCTCTGGTTTAGTTACCAGCTGCTACACAGTGGCTCACAAACATCCATAACTCTAGTTCCAAAGGAACCATCACTCTCTTCTGACCTCTGAGGGCAACAGGTACACACACGGCGCACATACATACATGAAGGCAAAACACTCATGCAATAAAATTTTAAAAAATCTCTTAAAAGGAAATATAAAATTATCCAACAGGAACTGAGGTACTCTGTTCGGTTGATGGCTTCTCAGAAAGGAAGAGTCAGTTGGGCTTTTTTAAAAGGTGTGGGCCCTGGTGGGTTGACCGCATTCCAGTGAATGGCCCCCACCCAGAAGTATATGGGCAGAACAAAATGGACTCAATGGGTTCTTTTCTTTCTTTCTTTTCTTTAAGTGGTGAAAAGAGGACAGGAAGATGAGGAGGGTAGGGATGGATCTGGGAGGAGTTAGGGGAAGTAGTTGAGGGTGAATATGATCAAATACTTCATATGGAATTATAAAATAATTAACAGAACCCTTTTAAAAATATCCAGCAGGGAGCTGAAGGAGCGAGGAGATAACGGGTCTAGGGGATTTGGAATATGTAGAGGAATCTTTTGAAGAGAGAGTGTGACTGACAGTACAGTCCCTCCTCCCCAGCTAATCCAGCAATCTAGCTCCTTGGGTTTTGATGCACTCAAGGAAACCATTGTCTATTTCTTGGCTTTCTAGAGCTCTGCTCAAGTGGTCCTTGAATACACTCTTGGGATAATTGTGCTTCTCTGTGTCACTGCTCTGTGTGCTGCTGAAATGGAACTGAACCTTGTTTGCCGGCCCCTGCCGATGTTCCTCTTCCACTAGCCCAGGCGTTCATTTAAAAGAGCTCCGTTTGAAATATGGTATTGCCACTTAATTAGCATTGCGATATGGAACAAATTAGTAAAATTCTCAAAGCCTCTGTTTTTGCACTTGTGAAGTGAGGGGAAAAAAGCTTCTGCATTGAAAAGTTATAATGGTAATTTAATACATGGACTATTTTTCTGTGTAGTGTTTGGCATATTGAGTGCTTCAAAGGTGTCTGCTTCTTGTCTCTTCTTTCTCCATTATATCTGAGGAGTCCCATAATCTCCTGCATTCACTTGAGCACCTCATGGGACTTCATTCCATGCAATATCAATAGTAGTAGAGAAGAGGAAATGAAGAGATCTGTCCATGGAAAGGCAATGAATAGTGGCTGTTTATTCAACTCCATCCTGACTTTGCGGCAGAGATATCTTGATGTAGACAGTATCTCAAAATAGGAAAAGTATTTAGATATTGGATAGAAATTCTTTCTAAGCCAAAAAATATGGGTAAAACATTATGACAACTATGTGAAAAAATATCTACACATTCATATGTTTCATGTGAAAATAGATCTGCACATTCACATATTTAAAATCAGAAGGGAACAAGGAAAATGGAAAACATTTTAAGCCAGTAGAAATAAGTTGTTGCACTGGAATCTTACTATTATTGTGCCTGTGGAAGAGGATCTTCTTTCCTTGAGACACATGAATCTTCTTGCCTTTTTTTTGAAAGAACAGCAGGAGGACAGGGTGCTGGAGTAAAGAGATTTGCACGGTGGGAATAACGTTTCCCCATCTCATCTGTCCTGCCCAGCCTTCTATTAACCATCATCACCTACCAGAGGCCCGGAGAGCTTCCTATCTGTGGTGCTTCAATGCCCTTGCACCATTAATATCATCATCTCTACTCTTCTTCTAGGAGTGGATCTTATCGAGGGAGGTATGGAAGAAGTTGTGCATGTTTAGCTGTCAGTCCGAACCTTTGAGAGCCAGCAGGGGACAAAGGCAACAATCACTGTCTAATACTTTGGACTTTCTTGGCAGGTGAATACTGCTATGCATGAGGCAAAACTTATGGAAGAATGTGACGAGTTGGTAGAGATTATCCAGCAGAGGAAGCAAATGATTGCTGTTAAAATCAAAGAGACAAAGGTAAACCACAGTGCTTCAGTAAAACCAAGGTGCAGTTGACTTTTGACAAAAGTTGGAGTTAATTTCTGACGATTGCTGTTTGAAATTGAATCATAAAATCCAAAAAAATGAGGTCATAGGGAGAGATACCAAGTAGTAATATTTGGCCTTTGCCGAGTCTGATAAAAAATGATGGCAGCTCTGGGTGCTGCAAACATTCTATGCTTTGACCTGGATGTTGGTTTTGTGTGTGTGTTGTGTGTGTGTGTGTGTGTGTGTGTGATCATTTACTTAGGATTTAGTTGCTTTACTTTAGCATGTTTTCAGTTTATTTTTTTAACCTTTATTTTGTGTGTATGGGTGTTTTGCCTGGATATATGTCTATATATCATGTGCATGGAGTGCCCTTGGAGGCCATTGGATCTCTTGGGACTGAAGTTAAGGTTGGTTATGGGCCAGCATGTGGGTGCTGAGAATAGGACCCAGGTCTTCTGGAAGAGTAATCATTGCTGTTAACCACTAAGCCATCTCTCCAGCCCCCTCCCCTCACATTTTAAGGTAATAAAGACAAATAAATAATCGTAGAAACATAGGTTTGGATTCTAGAATAAATGTGACTGCAATCTTGACTGCTTGGAACTTACAAAATGTGTTGGGAGACTATTGTGACTCTGTGGGAAGGATGCAATCTGATATGGTAGAGGTGGGCATGGTAGATCAGAACATGATGCTGCTGAAGCCAAGAAAGCAAGTTTGGAGACATACAATGATTTCTGGTATGACTTCTGGAAGATGTAAAGCAGACTAGTGATAGAACATGTGGAAAGGAAAAGCATAAAAATTGCTAGAGAGAGAATAGTATCATTTAACTTATTAGATATAATAGATGAAAGGGAGAGAACAGAGTCAAATAACTGAAGATTTCTAAGCAGGGAACTGAAGAGTAAGGGTTAAAAAGGGATCAGGTTAGAGGCTCCATGCAGCCTCTGTATGTTTTTTGGCTTGTTGGCCTGCTGGTAAATGATAGTGATTATAAACCCTTGCTGTGGGTACAATGGGAAATGTTGCAAGTACCTCATTTGATGACCAATACTTTGTGCCATGCTGGGTGGTTCCAGCTAACATGAACTGAAGTTTCCAAGAATACAATTCGGTAGGTGTAAAGACACTTAGAGAAATATATGCAGCTACTCAAAAATGAGCTACTTTTGTTAAATGTGTGCAAAAACATATTGCCAATAAAATGTAAACAACGGTGATCTCTAGGTGGTAGAATTTCTTTTTACGTTTGTACTTATTTTTTGTAATTAACATACATTGCTTTTACATTCAGAACAATGTTATTAATACAAAGAGAAGATAGATAACAGAGAAATGGCTGAGTGCAAAGTAAATAATCAAGATATAGTTTGGGCGAGAGACTTAGCAGCCGGGATGAGAAGGTGAACAGTTGATGCAGGGGCCATGGGATATTAACAACCCTCACTTTTATAATCACTGGGGCGGATCTCCTTCATGTTATTTTATTGTTTTTAATTAAACACAGTATGTTTTATCTCATCTCTTACCCATCTTTTAAGGTTATGAAACTGAGAAAATTGGCACAGCAGGTTGCTAATTGCCGCCAGTGTCTTGAACGGTCAACAGTCCTCATCAACCAAGCTGAGCACATCTTGAAAGAAAATGACCAAGCACGGTTTCTACAATCTGCAAGAAATATCGCTGAAAGGTATATATGCTCCTCATACTCTTTTGAAGTGCCTGCTCTTGTGAAAAGGGGCTGGCTCAAACTCAATTCTCTTCAGCCATTGTCTAGTAGCTGCCCCCTGAAGATTTTTACCAGCTAGGTAATTATTGAGCCTCAGTGATAAATTACCCTGCAGATTTCTGGGCCCTTTTCACTGTCTTTGCGGTCTGCCAGCTGTTTTAACGCACAGCCTTAAGCTTCCTGCTAGGTCTTGAGCAATCTGTTACTGTTGTGGTATATGAGAAGAGAAACACTGGATTACATTGGTAGGATGTGTCTTTCCTAAGCCTATGCACTTTAAAAAAAAAATCAAATTCACCCCTATTCTCTTGCCTCCAACTTCTCTCCTATGCCTTTATTCTACTTTTCCCTCCCTACTTCATGTGTTCTCTTTTTTTCAAAACTACTGAGTTCACTTCTTGTCTGTATGTGTGTTGGTGTATGTAAAGTTTTCATTGTTTGCACTTAGGTTTTTCTTGCATAAATCCCTTAGAATGGTAATTCTTCAGCTTTTGTTTAATCACTTGGTCTTTAGAAAAATTAATGTCATGAGCATTGTTCCAGAGTGTCAAAGAACTCATGGGTCATTAACAGTCTATCTATTGGCCCAGAGTCAATGCTTTAAAGCAAATAATTGCCCAGTACAGCCACCAATTCTTCAAGGGGCTGCAGTAGACCATTAGGCCATATTGTGGGGATTTATTAAGGCAACTCCACATAGTTAAAAAGGAGGTTTATTTTGGGGGTAACTTACAGCTAGTAAAGGGGTTGGTTACAGGATCCGGGAGAGGTGAGGTGCAGTCTAGCTGGGTTCTCTGGAGAACTCCACTCGGTCTACTATCCAGCATCTTGGATCACCAGGAACCCAGAGAGCCGGCATATCTAGATCTTGGGTCTTAAGGCCCTGCCTCAGATAGGTGTGACAGTTACCAGAAGCCTCACTGGGGGTAGTACTTTCAGGTCAAGCTAGAATAGCTAGCTACCCACTACAAGACCAGATATGATCTCTTTTACAAATTTCCCTCTTATTCATTGAAGACTTGGTTTTTAAGTTCATGGTCTTCCTCCTATTGGTACTGTCAACACTCTGGGAAAGTTCATTCAGACAACTAACCCATGTAATACTCTAACCGCCTAGCCATCCATCTTCTCTGACATCTTCTCCAGAGACTTCCAACTTGGATTCATTTCATCCACTCATTTTTCTGGACCGCAATGTCCAGTCATTATCATCCCTCAGAATCACACAATCTTCAACTAAAGCATCACATTTTCTAACCACAACCTCTTCTTAAATTCAACTTTATTGAGACCTCTAAGTCTTGAATCATATACTTCCCTATTTTGTACAAGTGACACTTATCTCTACTTTGTTCTAAGCTTACTTGGGCTTTGTGATTTATTACTTTAGCCAATCTTTTTTTCCCCCAATTCACCTTCCCATTACCCTTCAGATAATCAGTCTGACAAAATCCCAAACCTGAATCAGTGTACCTTTTTCCATGCTTGTATTGGACTTTCTGAATTTTGGTAGAGAAAAATCACACAACGATCACAGGACTGAGTGTGCAGTACTGACCTAACTCTTTCTGTGTTGCTATGGTCTGCTTTCTTTTCAACCTATCTCCATCATGCTATTTCAAATCTTACGTACTCACCTTAAATTTCAACACTGCCATGTTTCTACTCACATTTACTAAATTGTATAGATAATGGTCGGTATAAAATGACTTCTCATATCAAATTTCTAGACATAGTTATGTCCACATTCCTTACTTCCTCCTTCCTTCTGGTACTAATAAAAGATTTGTCTTCTCATTTGTGATTTAGTTATGTGCATCCTGGTTTCTTATATTTTTGGTTGTGAGCCTAGCCTTTAACGGCTGAGCCATCTCTCCAGCCCAACATCCTGGTTCCTTATAGCTTCAGTTTTCCACACAGTTGATGGTTTCACATCCACTTTTATGCCCACTAATGTCTCTATAGCCTAAAAACAAAATAAAAGCCCATAATTTTCTTCTACCTCGTACCGTCTCTAGTTGTCACTGGATTTCCCTTCTCTTTGCGGACAACTGTTTTCTATTTCCTCACTCTTTACTTTCATTAAATGTTAAATCTTGTTTGCATAAAAGTGATACTTTGTATATAGTTAGAATGTAAAATATAGCAAAATCATATTGCCAGAAACATCACTCTCCTATTATCCACTTTCTGCTCTCCAATGATGATGGTGATGATGATAACAAGTTATTTTATTTTGGGCACCTATTTTAACCCTTTATTAGTATTAACACAAAAAACTCTTACAAAAATTTTATAAGGTAGATATTAATATTTCCTGATTTTACAAATGAGACCATAAAACTTAATAAGCTTAAATAACTTGCCTAAGATCAACCAACTAGTGAGGGACAGAAGCAATGTTCAAATCTGAGGAGTTTTGCACCATTATCTACAATGTTGCAACAACACCAAGCAATTTAAATTCTGTTAGATATTCCTATTGATATGACATTGACATTGATATTTTATCTATTCTTCTTTTTAGATATTGACTTCTAAAAATTTGGCAATATTTTCAGTAACTATTTTGTCAAACATTTTAGCTTGCCTCCTTATTTTTTGAAAACTCCAATTATATGTTTATTAAGATGTTTGACATTGTCCTGTAGTTCACTGATGTTCTAGGGAGATTTTAGGGTTTTTTCTTCTGTAGGTTTCTGTTGATATTTTTCTAGTTCACTAGAATTTTGGTGTATAATGTTTAATCTTCTATTGACCCTTTGAATATATTTTTCATCTTAGATATTGCAGTTTCCATCTCTAGCAGATTGATTTGGGTCATTTCCAAATATCTTCCATCTCTGTAGGTTATATGTTGAATAATGCTGCAATGAACATATGACTGCAGATAGGTTTTTGACATATTGACTTTTTCCTTTGAGAAGTAAGAATATTGGATCATATAACAGTTCTATTTTTCATTTTCTGAGGAAGCTCCATGAAATTTGCTAAAATATATATAATAGCTACACTAATTTACATTCTCATCAACAGTATACAAGGATTCCTTTTCCTGATATTTTTGTCAACTTTTATGATTATTTTTTAAAATGATTGCCATCAAAGCCTACAAACTCAGATTTTCCAAAATTTTGCCAAATTGTGTCTTGGTTATTTGTTCTTGGTCATTTTTACTAGACACAAGTGACTTTAAGTTATGGGATCTTGTCTTCTTTGTTCATCTTTCTCTCTTTTATATTCTCTCTTACTCTTTTTCTAGGAGTATAATTAACTAGATAGTGGGCATCTAAGATTTTTCCTCTAATTGAAAAACAAAATTTTATCTGGGCCTTGTAATGTAGTCCAGTAATTCCAACTGTTAGGGAGGCAGAGACAAAAGGATTGAAAGTTCAAGTCCCGTTTGGGCTGTACTGAGTTGAAGGTCAACCTAAACAGCTTTAGTGCAATCTATCTCAAAGTAAAATGTAAAAAGAGTACTGAGGATGTAGCTCAGCCAGTTCCTACTACCACAAAAATGCCAAATAGCTGTTTCTTGTTTTCCATGATTTTCTTCCTCTTTCTATTTCTGCAACATTTATTTAAATTGCCTTTCATTTTTCATTTCATTAAAAGATACTCATTTTTCAAATAAGTATTTATTGATCATTGAGCACATTTGCCCTAAAACCCTCCATTTTCTCAGTGCTCTCTTCTGTTGGTCTCTTTTGTTCTTGAAAATTTCATCCCCATGGGAGGAATTACCCTTTCTGAGTAGATGGAGGATGGGTAGGAAGGAGGTAGGGGGAGGGAACTGGAGAAGGGGAAACTGTGGCTGGTATGTGAAATAAATGAATGAATGAATGAATGAATGAATGAATGAAAGCTTCACTTCCACTTTCATGTCATACATGATTTTATGAATCTGTATGAAATCTAGAAACCACAAATGAGAGGAAAGCATATGATGCTTTTTGAGACTGGCTTCATTTGCTTAATATGAATATCTCTAGTTGCCTTTATTTTCTAACCAATAAAATAGCTTCATTTTTCTTTATGGCCCCCAAAATACATTAATATATGCGTTAAACACACATGTGCATATATATCATATTTTCTTCATTCTCCTGTTGTTGTGCACCTAGGTTGGTTCCATAACTAGACTATTATGAATAGTGCTACAGTAAACATTGATATACAAGAATCTCTGTGATATGTTGACTTGGAGTCCTTGGGGTAAATACCCAGGAATGTTATAGCTGGGTCATATGGTAGATATATTTTTAATTCTTGAGTAGCCTCCATACTGATTTTTATAACTAGTTTACATTCCCACTAGCACTATATAAGAGTTTCCTTTTATCCATCTCCTGGCCAGAATTTATCATTTTTTAAATGGCTATCATTCTGACTTGGATAAGATGTAATCACAATGTAGTTTTTATTTGCATTTTTCTATGGCTAGTGAAGTTGAATTTTTTTTTCATGATTGTTGCTGCTTGTATTTCATCTTTCTATTTTTGGATTTGATCTGTGTGTATATATGCATGCATATGTGTATGAAGGTGCACATGTGTTTTCCCATGCACATTTATATGTGTGCGCATGTGGTGAGCAGGGGACAACCTTAGGTGCCATTACTCAGTCTCCATCCATTTTGTCTTTTGAGATGTGCTTTCTCACTGGCCTAGAATTAACCGAGTAGGTTAGGCTAGCTGGACAGTGAGCCTCAGGGTTCTACAAATCTGCCTTCCCAGCACTGGAATAATAAGTGTAGGCTACCATATCTGGCTATTTTTTTCATGTGGGTTCTGAGGATTGAACTCAGGTCCTCATGTATGTTGAGTATGCACTTTACCAACTGAGCTACCACCCCAGCCCCCACATTTTATCTTTTGATAACTATTCATGTCATAAACCCGTTTACTGATTGTATTGTTTGATTTATTGTTGTCCAGTGTTTTGAGTTCTTTATGTAGTCTAGATATTAGCCCTCTGATGATATAAAGTTAGCAAATGTTTTCTCCAATTCTGTTGGCTGTTTCATTACTCAGTTAACTATTTCCTTTGGTAGACAATTTTTTTAATTTCATGAGGTCCCATTTATCCATCGTTCACATTATTTCTTGAATGACTGGTCAAGTTATACTACAGAACCATATTAACTAGAATAACTAACTAAAATGATCCCTGACTCAAAAACAGAAATATAGATTGATAAAATTAGAATAGAAAATCCAGGTATGAACCCATACAGCCACAGCCACCTGATTTTTTACAAAGATGCCAAAAATACATATTGGAGGGGAAAAAAGCAGTCTCTTCAACAAATGGTGATTGGAAAAATGAATATCCACTTGTAGAAGAGTGAAGCTAGACCTCCACCTGTCACCCTGCATAAATATTAACTCCAAATGGATCAAAGATATTAATGTAAAACCTGAAACACTAAAATTGTTAGAGGATAAAAACAGGAGGAATATTTCCAGACATGTGGTAGGATGCAATTTTTTGTCTTTTTGAGACAGGGTCTCAATTTTAGCTGTTTTTACATGGAACTTTCTCTGCCACACAAACTGTCATCAAACTCTGAACAACACTCCTGCCTCAGCCTTCTGAGTGCTAAGAATAAAGACATGAACTGCCATAGTTGACTTTCTTAATTTTCTGTCCATCTTTCTATTAAAATTAAACCTTCAGCATTCGTACTTTTACTTACAAACATTCTATTAATTCCTTGAGAGTTTCATACATTGTATTTTTATCATATTCACCCTCCCCCCCAACTTTTCTCATATTCACCTCCACCTCCTTAGCTACCCAATTTCATAGTCTTTCTTTTTGCTCACCAATCATGTACAGTTTGTGCTACTCTTAGATGTGCATCCTGCCCTGTAATGCGGCTGACAGACCAGGAGTTGCACCATTAAAGAAAACTGACATTCCATCTCTATCAAATGCTATTAAATGCAAATAGCTCCTCAGGTAGGGGTGGGACTCCATGCCCATCTTCCCTCCTCCATACTGAGATTTTTGTCTGAATTGAACTAGTTAGTGCATGTCTTGGGCATGCTGTGAGAACTGTTGAGTTCATATGTGCAACGGCCCTGTTGTGTCCGGAAAACAGTTTCTTTGAAGTCCTTCATTACTTCTGACTCTTAAAATTTGTATGTCCACTCTTCCTTGAAGATCCATGATCCTTGAGGAGAGGAATATCTTATAGGCATCCTAAATGGGATAAGCACTCTGTAGTCTCCTATTCTTTGCATGTTGACCACATGTGGGTCTCAGTGTTGATTGCTATCTACTGTAAGAAAATATCACCTAGAATCCTATAGTAGAAATATATATGCGATAGAAAGAGTTTAAATGAAGGTACTCTATAATAGGGGGATAACACCCCAACTAGATACCACAGCCTAACACATTAAAAAAACTCAGTGCAAAGGAATGGGTTATCTGTTTTGGAATTTATGGTCAGTGGGATCCCATAGATCCTGAATAACATTATAGACTATTGCCATTGCTCTTGGTTATTCTGCAGAACTCAGTGCTGAGAATTTATTGCTGAAGACACCACATAACTTGAATCATAAAACATGTAGAAATTAAGCAGGTACTGGCCTATTTTCAAAGTGATGGAAAGTACTATATAAACTACTATAAGAGAAAAGTAATCATCAATATCACTGAACTGTGAACTCCAGGAACTACAATAAGGACTGGCCTGGCAAGATACAGCTACTGGTAAAATAGTGGCACAAATGCCACGGGTGTAACCAATCTCTTTCTGCTTCATGAGATGGAATTCATACCTGGAATCATTAATGGGGACAAGAATCTGTGGTTAGATAGGTCATAATCCCTTGGCGATGACCTATTGTACTGTTGTTCTGCTAAATGGCCATAGTGTTAAAATGAGTCCTAATGAGTTATTGCCATACCCATAGAGTAGTGCATTTCTCAACCCTCATCAGAGCACAGCTATGTTGATGATTCCCAAATCTCTATGTAAATCTTTTCATGGGCTCAAGTGTGTGGAAAATGATCCTTGTTTCTTTCTTAGCATTCTATTGTTATTTTGTTTTTTATAAACTATTTGCTTATGTCTTTAGAAGCCCTGCATTGTGTTAGTTTTCTTCAAGTTTATTCCTCTTTTATGGGCACGTAGATTCATGAATATGCCACTTTTTAAAAGCATTTAGGAGACAAGTTAATGCTAAATGAAAATTAATTTACTACCAGTTTAGCCAAAACATGGAAAGACTTCTATATTCTTTCAGTCCTTCTATTTCAGAGTTCCAGTGTTATAGAAAAGATGAAACAAAAGTCAGGAGATATACATAGGTTAAGATATCAGAACTGTGTGAAATATTTTTCTAGGAGGCAAGTTCCTCTGATTGGCACCAGCACTTAAGCCTTTCCCTATACCCAGCACAGGATTCTTGGGGAAATGATAATTCTTTGGGATTCATTGTTTAGGCTCTCTGGTAGCCAAAGGGAGAGGCACAAGTGTCTGTATAGTATCTCCTCTCCAGCCAGGCCCATTACATCACTTTCTGTACTTCCCTGAATAACTGGTAAACTTTTGACTTCCCTTTTAAATTTCAGCACTGAAAGGTGCTGGGAAGCTATGAGGGGGCGGGGGCAATTTGTTGCTTAGTGAACTTTGCTGTAGGATTATAAGACAGAGTGCCAGCTTTTTATTGTTGGATCTCGGCTGTCAGTTCTGTAGGTGTTTTCTTTTGGGTCTGTTTCCCTTGGAAGGAATCATGCACCCTCCTGCTTTGGGGAGGCAGTGTGCATGAAGTATATGGAGTGGGGCAGGCTTATAGGCCCTGCTGTCAGCCTTCTAGGGGCCAAGCAGGGAAGGAGACTGAGACATTCCAGACTTTTTTTTTTAAGTAAAATGTCAAAACTCTGCCGAAGTAAACCTCACATCTCCTGCCAGGCTAAGGAAAGGGCAGGCTGAGTGGATCTGTAGCTCTTGCTAGTCTTCATGCAAACTTTCATCTTTGTGTCACTAAATGAGCTCGATGTTGTTGGCTTCCTCATCCAGCTTCCTCTGGTCTGTTGTTGGTTACTGAACATCTGTCCCTTTCTAGCTTCCAAACATTTGTTGACAATCTCTTAGTTGCTGGCATCTATTTGTTTCATTCTCTTTGTCTTTGTGGGTTTAGGCCATTTTTATTCTTTTTCCTTCCAGTGGGATATTAGAAAAGCAGAAATGAAATATATATTGAAACCACTATATTTAACTGTCCTTACTCTGCAGGCCTCTGAAATGTTTTCTCCTATCTTAACATTATTGAAAGTGTTCTTTTCAAGGTCACCAAAAGAAGACCTTGTTGCTAAATATAAAAGATGCTTCTTTGTTTCATCTTTGCCTTTCATCTTATTGGTATCTCAGGAGCATGTGTCCTTACTGACCACGTTTACTTGCAATCTCCCTGTTTTGTCTCTCATAAAAATTCCCGTTACCTGTCTGCTTTTCTTTCCTTTTCTTTATTTCTCTTTCTTTTCTTCTTTCATCATTGAGAGCAGCTCTTCCTTGATCTATTTCCTTAATGATACTGTTCTTCCTGATTCAATATGAGGACAGTTTCTTCTCCCTGCACACAGTTTTCCTTACAAATCCATTAGCTTTTAAAGCTTCAATTTCCATTTAATTATGATCAAATGCTATGTTGATGATTCCCAAATCTCTATGTAAATCTTTTCATGGGCTCAAGTGCATGGAAAATGACTATCCATGTGATACCACTTGAGAATCGTCTACCCAATATAAATATCTTTTTCTCTGGGCTCTCACAGAATCTGAAATTCATCCCTATTCTTATTCATTGTATTGTATTAAGGTACTATCACTTTACATAAAATGAAATTTTAGCTGGGAGACGTATACTCTTCCAACACTTATTTGATGATCTTGTGTGATGATCAAGGCTTTGAAATATTGCCATGAGATGCTAATGTATAAACACAGAATTAGGTTATATATGGTATGCTGAGAGCATTTGTATCATTGCATGCATCTCAGTTATTTGTTTTGTAAGAATTTTATGAAGGGGACCAATGAGATGGTTCAGAAGTTAAGAGCACTTTCTGTGTAATCATGAAGACTAGAGTTAAGATCCTACCACCTGGGCTGGAGAGATGGCTCACAGGTTAAGAGCACTGGCTGTTCTTCCAGAGGTCCTGAGTTTAATTCCCAGCAACTACATGGTGGCTCACGGCCACTTATAATGAGATCTGGTGCCCTCTTCTGGCATGTAGGCATACATGCAGGCAGAACTCTGTATACATAATAATTAAATCTTTTATAAAAAAAGATCACACTGCCGGGTGGTGGTGCCGCATGCCTTTAATCCCAGCACTCAAGAGGTGGTACATGCCTTAATCCCAGCACTCAAGAGGCAGAGCCTGGTGAATCTCTGAAAAAAAAAATCACACCACCCACACAAGATAATTGGCCTACCCATGTCTGTAATCCCAACTCTGAGTGGTACAGAGACAGGAGGATTGCTGAAACTGTCTGGATTCTAGTACACATGAAAAACATGGACTCCATGTTTGGGGAGAGATCTTATCTCAAAGGAATAAGTGGATAATGATAGATGAGTACTCAACATCCTCTTCTGGTGTCTGCATGAATGCATAGGCTCATATACCTGCACACACACACACACACACACACACACACACACACACACAAATAAATAGATGAATAAATTTTTTTAAATTTTTATGAAGTGGAATTAGTGTCAACAAATATTTAATTATATACTGTTTTGATATACAGTTATTCTCTGACATATCTATCAATTTCAGTTCCAATAAGATATGTACATCAGCACTGAGATACAGCTCCATACTGTTATCCTCAGTAGCCTGAAGAGTTCTCCTAAACTTTCAGAGACCTCATTCCAGACCAAACCAGGATTCATGGATTTGATGTAGAAAAGAATTTCAAAACTAGCCAGTATGCTGAAACAGAGTTGGAGATTTTGTTAAAGATATTTTAATATGACATTAAGTACAAGGGTTAGGAGAAAGAGGTACCCATGAAAACAAAACACACCCACGAGCATGAATGTGACCTTCCCTAAGAGAGTTACAGAGAGGAAATCATAGCCATGTATGGATATGAACTCCTCAAGGGAGTCACAGACAATAAGACATACACAGAGGATAGGTGTGGGCTCTTCAAGGAAGAGTCATAGAAAATAAAGCGTACCAAAGTTGTGGATATGGGCTCCACAAGGGAGACATACATATAGCATTAACCATATATACCATTGTGGTAGCTCTCAGTTACAGCTTAGAAAGGTTACTAGCTAAGAAACCTTCTTCCTCTCTCTCTCTCTCTCTCTCTCTCTTTCTCTCTCTCTTTTTTTTTTTAAATAATTGAGGTTATATGGTGGCTCTGGAGATGCCTTGGACTGAATTCTCATCTGATGGGTAAAACCAGAAGACATTTTGGTCTTGCAAGGGGCTTAATACATGCCTTTTCTCTGTAAAAGAGCTTTCTAGTGAGATTCTAGAAAAATACAGGTTTACAGCTGAGAAGTGAGAAAGTCAAGCAGTTGTTAATTGTGCTAAAATACTTCCTTCATTTCTGGCAAGAAGCCTTTGATTTCTGGTGAGAGGCCCTGCCTTTCGCATGTTCCCAAATTTTCCCTGTCTTTTTATTTTGCCTCATGTAGGCATTATTTAGTATAGACATAAAAGCTCTTATATTATCTTTACTTGTAATCTAAATGTGTTTTAATCTTAATTTTCATTTCTTCAATTTCTCATGTATTTGGATTTTTTTTGAGGCAGAATCTTGTTATGTAGCCCAGGCTGGCCTGGAACTCGTGATCTTTCTACATCAACTTCCTGAGTTCTGGGATTCCAGGTGTGTGCCAACATGCTCTGCTATGTACTTGCTCTTTAAAATCTTGTCAGCTATTGTCCCCATAGGACATTGTTACTATTACTGCTGTTGTTGCTGCTGTTATTTTTGAGACAGGGTATCAGTGTGTAGGCTTGGCTAACTTAGAACAACTCCCTAGTACGGGCTGGTCTCAAATCCTAGAAATCTTCCTACTGCAGCCTCTTGAGTTCAGGGATTAAAGGTATGCACCACCACATCCGGCTTGTTTTCATGTTGTTGTTTTACTTTTTTACATTTATTTGTTTGCTTGTTTTTCACTCATTTATTTATGTCTCTTTGTGGGTATGTGTGTGAACTCATAGGAGTGAGATCGGAAAACAACTTATGAGAGTTGATTCTCTCCTTTCACAGTGTGAGTTCTGGAGATCAAACTCAGGGAATCAGGCTTGGTGACAAACACCTTTACCCACTGACCATCTCACTGGCCCCATTGTTTTCATATTTTTTGAATCCCTTTTTTTCAGGTGTGTGTGTGTGTGTGTGTGTGTGTGTGTGTGTGTGTGTAGAGTCAATTAGAGGATTGAACCCAGAGATGTTTGACTGCTTAATCCGTCCCTTTCAGTTTTGTTTGCACTCTCGTGCCTGTCACAGACAGTGATCTCTCGGGCAGAAAACACAGCACTACACTGTCACCTGCAGCAGCCTAAGGAGCGCTTTTCAGAGACCTTCACTCAAGTGAAGACAAGGTTCTTGACTACCAAAAGAACTTCAGGCCGAGTCAATACGAAGCGGAATTGGAGTGTATTAGGAAGGAAGTTTAACATAGATGTGAACGTGGGTGTCAACAGAAAGAAAGGTGCTTGGGAAAAGGATACAATACAGTCAAGAGCATGAGTTTGGGCTTCTCAAGAAAGCCTTCCCCCTGAATGCCTTAGCAGTAGCTGAATAGAAGATTTTAGAGGCTTTTGAATTATATAGCTTGGGGTGTTTCAAAAGAAACGCCTCTACTCTGTCTCTTTTCTCCTTTTTGATAAGTGAAATAATGGAATGTGTCTGTAGGAGCCTTGGGTAAGATTGCAACCTGATAAGGCAAAACCAGGGGTTCTATAGGTTACACAAGGGTGTTAAGACATGCCTTTTATTGTAAATGGGGTTGTTATTGTGAGATCCCTTAACAGTTGAAGGCTTATAACAGACATCCCTTAATTTTCCTGCCCTGCTATCCCACCTCATTACTACGTCACTTACTGCTTATTCCTAGGGGACTTAAAAGATCTGATTGACTTCCCTCCAGTATAGCTTTAAAACTGCTCTTAAAACATAAATGTAGGCATATCACTCCTTTATCTAAATTGCTCCAATGGCTCCTATTATTCTTGGGTTAAAGGTCTAAGCTAAAAACAGATCATATAATACCCTACATGATTTTGCCTCACTCTCTACCCTTTAAGCAAGGGGGAACATATTTAGCCTTTGTTAAGTATTCATCATGTAGATCATGGCTTAAAAGTAACTTCCAGCCAGACATGGTGGCACACGACTTTAATCCCAGCACTCTGGAGGCAGAGACTGAGGCAGAGGCAGAGGCAGGTGGATCTTTGAGTTTGAGGCCAGCCTGGTCTACAGAGTGAGTTCTAGGTGAACCTGTGCTACACAGAGAAACCCTGTCTCAAACAACAACAACAACAACAACAACAGCAAAGTAACTTCCTCTGGGAGAGTTGTCTTTGTATTGAGTTTATCGCTTATTTATTTATACTGTCATGTAGTATATTCCAGAAACATCTTCATTTTCAGAAATAGTCAAGAGCTATTGTTTATAGATATGCAGCAGAGTATATGTTTTTGCTCAATTCCTCATCCCTTTACAAACGGCTCAGTATAAAAAAAAATTCTGTTCTGATTTTACTCTACTCCATGCCTCTTCTGTCCACTAGAACATACATAGTGTTTCCAAGGTAATGTTTTCTTCCATCTTGCCATTTGTATGCACAAGGACCTTCATTGACTCTGATTTAGAAGGTCTGATACAGGACTGAAACCTGACTATTTTTGTAAAAGCTCCCCTAGATAAGTCTGATTAATCATGGGATCAGAAGAATTGCTGACATACATAAAAAGTACACTTAAAATTAGGGATAAATAAATGGTTATGGAAACAGAGTTTAGAATCAAATGGATATGGATTCAATTAAATTTTGACTTTTACTATTGTGTGTGATCTTGGCAGCTTACTTAGCTTTTAAATGTGCATGCTTCCTCACTTACAAAATGGAAATAACATCTACTACATAACATTGTGGTAAGGAGAAAATTAGATAATTTATGTAAATTTTCACTTTCATGCACAGTGCCTTATGTATATACTAAGCATTCCATAAATGTTAGCATCATATTGTTGTTGTAAGTCATTCAGTTAGTCATTTAACATATATTTATTCACTATATGTCTAACATTGTTTTAGGAACTATAGAAGACGATATAAGTGATACACAATAGGATCCTTATTGCTGGGTCTCTTCAAAGTGTTGGGGAGATGAACCCAAGGATGTAACTCAGTTGGCAGAGTGTTTGCCTAGCATCCACTAAGCTGTGGGTTGAATCCCCAGCACATCCTAAATTGGACATGGTGGCACATGTCCATCTTCCTGACCCTCAGGAGATGGAAGTAGGAAAATCAGGAGTTCAAGGTTATTCTTGGCTGTATAGCAAGTTCAAGATTAGCCTGCAATACATGATACGCTATCTCAAATAAATAAATAAATAAATAAATAAATAAATAAATAAATAGATGGGAAAGAAGGAAAGAACTCATTTGGGACATGAAATTATCACAGCATTATGCAGTCAGAGAATAATATAATATAATGAAATATAAATATTGTAAAAGATAAAATAATGAATAGTATTAATGGGAAGGCATTAATCCAGCATGTTGGTTTGTCAGTTAGCATGAAAAAAGAGATGTAGAAAAACAATCTTAAACTGCTCTTACCAAGCCAGCAGAGGTCTACTTTGATGCTGCCTGCCAGATGGAAAATGATGCAGAGGGGAAAAAATCCTGTATTTACTTCTCAAAATTAAGACAGGATGGAGGAGTGTGTTTGAGGGGTGAACATATGTGTATAAATATGGTACAACTCTTAATTGGTTCCTTACGATTAAAATTGAAACTGTTTCCGTTGGAAAGGCAGAGATATAGTATTTTCACTTGCAAGTGATTTATTTTTACCTCGTTAAATCAGAAATCAAACACTAGATGAAGGTTCCAAGCCTATTTTGATGTATATTGATGTTTTTTTTTTCTTTTCAGGGTCGCTATGGCAACTGCATCTTCTCAAGTTCTGATTCCAGACATCAATTTTAATGATGCCTTTGAAAACTTTGCTTTAGATTTTTCTAGAGAAAAGAAACTATTGGAGGGGCTAGACTATTTAACAGGTGTGAATGTACTGTGCTTTCCTTCCCATTTTTTCTTTCTGTTCCCTTTTAGTCTAAAGTAATCTGAAAAGGAAAAGATTTACGAAGAGAATTTTTTTTTAATAAGCCTTTACATAACACATGTACCTTTTCAGAAAAGATCAGGTATGTTCAGGGTAGTATGGTTGTAGACCACATGTACCTTTTTAGAAACAATATATTTTAGTTCATGTTACATAAAAGAAAAGTGGACATCTTAGGGGCTATGGCTCATTGGCAGGGTTCTCAACCAGTATTTCATATAGTTCAGTCCTCAGTAGCAGCAAAAAATAAGAGTTTTATCAAAACAAATTTGTCAGATTTGTTTCTTATAAAGTATCATATCATTTCCCTAAGCTGTTAGGACTCAGAATTAGTTTTCCAGACAAATTTTTCACAACAAATAGGTGTCAGAAGCTACAATGGTTAAACTGATTGAAATAAAGACTAATAAATATCCATAAGCAATGCAAAGTAAAAGATGAAACCAGCTTATTAAGAATGCTTGGTACTTTCAGGATTACTCAATGTTTGTTTCTTGAGAAAAATCTACACACAACCTTATTGTTTGAAGTGATATTGTTATTGTATCAATGCAGCTATTATTTGTTATCTCCTTCCTTCCAGATACTGTATATTAACTTTGTATCATTATTCTTCATAACAAATCTATACGGCAATGTCCATTTTACAGTGGGAAATTCTTATTAATTTGCATTTTAAATACTGTCAAATGTCTAGGAAAAGATTATTTTGAAATAAAAATAGGTTGAAGTCCATGTAACAAGAAAACAGTATTTTGCTTTGCTATATACATATGTGTTTTGACAGGCATTCTAAAAAAGTGGAGAAGTCATTACAATTACTTAGTCTTATATATTTGCCACGAAAGTGGTTGGAGAGAGCTTGAGGTCTCAGCACATTGTTTCAGTCTGTATGGTTCTTGCCAAAGTTTGTCTATTAAGACAATTTCTCCAGAGCTGGGGATGTTACTCAGTGGTACTGTGCTTGTCTAGCATGGGCTTGTCTAGCATGGGCTTAATCCTCACAGCTGAAAAAAATAACACAAGAAACAAAAACTCCTACCTCTTACCATTTTCTTTATGTTTTTTTTCAGCCCCAAACCCACCATCTATCCGAGAAGAACTCTGTACTGCCTCCCATGACACCATTACAGTCCATTGGATCTCGGATGATGAGTTCAGCATCAGCTCCTATGAGCTTCAGTACACCATATTCACTGGCCAGGCTAACTTCATCAGTAAGTCATGGTGTAGTTGGGGCCTGTGGCCAGAGATAAGGAAATGTAAGGAAGCAGTAAGCTGCTCAAGATTGGCCGGTGCGCCACGAGGCAAGTGTTTGTAAGACATGTGAGGTTGTTTAGTATAGACTTTCATAGACAGTGTAAGCTCCCCAGGGGATTGTAAAACATTACTGATGGCTCATAAGCCAGTTGTGTGTTTTCTTGCTGGGTAGTCACTGGGATCAGCCATAATGGGTTATGTAATCCTTAGCCTTTTCTTAGTCCATACAACTCCACTGATCCAAGTGCTGCTTAATATTTGTTTCTGGGTAGCTAAGTCACCACTATTCCATGTGTGTGAACCTCCCATTTCATTGTCATGACAAAATTATGTTCAAAGACCATCGCTTCCTTTATTAAACCTATTTGTGTCTATGAACTTGTAGCTTAGTTTTCTGCTCCTGTCATTCTTCTCTTTACTATTTCTGCATTTCCACGAGTAATTCCAGTAAATATAGAAACATGACAGAGCCAGGTACAGTG
Organism: Peromyscus leucopus; assembly: GCF_004664715.2. NCBI lineage: Eukaryota > Metazoa > Chordata > Mammalia > Rodentia > Cricetidae > Peromyscus > Peromyscus leucopus. The sequence goes on from NC_051083.1 coordinate 94,148,716, forward strand.
ACTCATGTTGATAACCCCAACATGAAGGAGGTTGAGGTAGTAGAATTGCAATTTCGAGGCCTGTGTAAAAAAAAAAAAAAGCAGTATCAGTAGATCAGTAGATCCTAGCTACAGATGTTTAAAAGGCTGTTCTTCAGCCTCCATGTTAAGTTGGGTTCACTTTCTGTTGAACTGGAGAGAGACCAGGCACAGTAGGAACTTAACTGATTGACTGCACTCAGTAGGCATTGAACAGAAAGGTCCCCTCATTTCACGGGAGGGAGGGGTTTGGGGTAGAGAAAGCAATGGAAACTGTAATGAGTCTTTTTCTGCCCCACAGGCCAGCTCCCAAATAATGACACAGAGACTTATTATTTATTAATTATGAAAGTTCAGCCTTTAGCTTAGGCCTGTTTTCAACTAGTTCTTATAACTTAAATTAACCTGTTTATGGTAATCTACGTTTTATCACATGGCGTTACCTCTCTTCCATCTTGCACTTCCTGTTTCCTCTCCATGTCTCCTGGCATCTCCTGCAACTCTATTATCTCTTCCTTATTCCTCTCTCTGCCCAGAAGTCCCACCTATACCTCCTGCCTAACTATTGGTCATTCAGTTCTTAATTAAGCCAATCACAACAATATATCTTCACATACTGTACAAATATTCCACAATAGGAAACAAAGCAGAAAGAAAGCTGAATGCAAGCAGTTGCTTTTGCAAAGCTACAAATTAATATTTTCTTTTACTTTGTACTTTGCATTGATGTTTATCTTCACAGACCAACATGAACAGACTTTATTCAAATATGCCCTCCTTGTGGGCTTTCTTTTTCTATTTGGTGACAATTCATGGGCAGAATTCTGTTTTGTGACAGTAGTGGGGAGGAGAGATAAGCAGATATTTGGGAGTAAAACATTAAAAAACACTTGCCTCATGCAGCTCCAATCTAAGCCACTTGACTCATGTGATCATGTGTTCCTGGGCATCTCTTTAGATTATGAAGTCACAAGCTCTAAGGCCTTACTGTAAGTTTCCTCTTCCAGTTTCCTCTGTAAGTTCCGGAAGCCAGTGTCAAAGACAGGAACTGTTGTCTACCTTCCTGATAGGGGAAGAGCAATCCCCTCCCAGAAACTGAGAACAGGTCTGAGAATTGACAAACCTAAAAACTGTCACCTCTGGTTTCAAAGCAACAGAATCCTTTGTAAATGAAGGCCTAATGCTACTAATGATAAGGTTAATAGCATCTTAAAGGAATCCTAATCTTCTCTTCTACCAGAGAAGCAAACATCTCTGCTTGAACGTTGCTAGTGAGGGCATGTTCATTTTCATGAAAACATCCATTTGATTGTTGGACAGTATACATTATCTCCAGTACTTCCTTGGAAGGGGCCTGTTTCTCTTTGTAAATAATGACAAAAGTAAGGCCTTGTGTGCATTCTGCTCTGCCATTCTCACTCATATTCTCTCATTTAGTCCTCATGTGCTCTTAGCCTTCTCAAAGAGATTGTACTGACTCAAATTTTATATATGAAGAAATTGGTGTTCAAGCTAAGTGAGTTTCCCAAGGATATAGAACTCCAAAAGGATGGGGTCAAGATCGGAACCTGTGACTGCCAGACTTCAAGCTTGGTGTTCCTTAATTAATCTTTTTGTGCCTCATTAACAAACTTATTCCATCTGTCACATAACAGTTCCTTAGGCATTTTAGGTAACTCATATGTAACTACTAAAGTTACATTTTTATATCTCAACATTTTTAGTTCTTTTGATGCTCCTCATACAATATGTTTTTCAGACCTTTTATCAGCTTAGTATTCTTTTTATGGACAATCTTCTGTTGGTCAAAGTGCTTTTAAAATGTGCTTTGTGTCAAAAGTGAATAAAAGTGGTTTGACTTCCCCAAAGGATAGATGAATTATGTCTTTTTTCCTCCTCTGAGACAAGGTCTCTTGTAGTTCAGGCTGGCCTTGATTTTGCTGTGTAGCAGAGAGTGACTGAGCTTCTGATTCTTCTGTCACTACTGCCTGAGTGCTAGGATGTACTACTACATCTGGCTTTATGTAGTACTGGAGAAGGACTCTAGGGCTTTCTTCATACTGGGCAAGCACTCGACCAACTCAGGTGCATCCCCAGTCAGCAATGGGTTATGTTTCTTGTGCATAAGCCACTTCCTTCTTTTTCTGTACCTTGTTTGGCAGCCACATTGACTACTGAATGTTCCCAAGCATATACTTAACTGAGAATCCTACATATGATAAGTTCTATCTGCATTCAACTCAAACTCATCACCTTTGAATGTATGCCTGTTACATTTTGTCTCGTTATCCTTGACTCTGCATCCTATCATGCCAGATCCTCTTAGATCTGGTTTCTACTTTTCAGTACATTTGATTTTCCTCTCAGCCTGACTTCTGTGCTTTCATAAATCAACCGAAAAGTTCAGCAGGACAGGAACAAAAGCAAAGCCTTGCAGCAAAAATTCAGATGGCAATGAGTAATTTTTTAAAAGATGAATCCTCCCTCTGCAGTTATAGCTGGCCTGGAACTCACTGTGTAGACAAGGCTGGCCTTGAATTCAGAGATTCCCTTTGATGGTTTTTTAGCGGTGCTCTTACCCTGCGAGGAAAAGTCACGAAACACAACAGAATCCATGAACAAGAGTTTTATCAAGACAAAGAGAAAGGGATAGATGTGATCGGGCCTGTGGAAGGACATGTGTGAGAAAGAAGGTGGGGGGGAACATGGGGCCTGCCTTTTAAGGGCCAGCTTACACCTGCACACACAGGCCCACATGGCTATTCCACTCATGGCATAGATCATGTGGTCACATCCATGTGATTACATGACCATGTAGCTATGGGGCATGGGTTACGCAGGACGTATGATCCGGAAATGACTAGATGGAGATGACTAAGTGTCCCGCCAGGCATGCACGGCCTTGGGGGCATGGTTAGAATTCCTATCACCCTTTCGTCTGCCCCCTAAGTACTGGGATTAAAGGCAATGGATAACCATTTTACTAGAAAGAAATATGAATGATTCTTCAGATTCCCAGTTCTATCAGTCAGGGAGGCCTGCTACTGTTGAATGAATTTCAGTGATTAGAGCTACTTTCTCTTGAGACTTTTTTTTCCCACATTATCTAGAAATTCCTTGCTTGCTTGCTTGCTTGCTCGCTTGCTTGCTTCCTTCCTTCCTCCCTTCTCTTTCTCTTCTTCCCCTTCCTCTTTTTTTTGTTGAGGCAGGGAACCCTGGTTAACCTGAGACTCACAGCAATCCTCCTGCCTCAGACTTCCAGAGTACAGGGATCATAGGCATATGTCCCCCTACCTGGTCAAAATTTCTTTCTTGTTGGTTGAAGTTAAGTCAAAAGAGGATGCTCTCCTTCCCTCTTAACTTTCCCCTTTATTTTGAGCTTTTCTACTGCCTCTTCTAAGATTTAAATGATCACAATTAATAAGGTTTCAGGCCGTACTCTCAGTTGAATGAGAATTCCAACAGGTGTTTATCTTCCTGGTTGCTACATTATCTTTCTGGTTCAGTGTTTTTTGCATTACAAGACCATTGGCCATAACTTCTGTCTGGTCAGGCAGTCTGTAGCACATTGCAGCAAAGACAGAACTTCATTACTTTTTCTTTCCACTGATGCAGTTGTCTCCACCACACATGTACACCTCACTTTAAACACATGTCTGTTAGATTTCCTTATTTGGGCATTTCCTTTTGAATGAGAAAGAGGTGTGCTTTCATTACCACAGTTCATCCAGTCTTACTGCTAACCGCAAAATCGTATATTTACCTTTATAAACTTAGGAATGGTAGCGAGGGAGATAGTTTAGCGGGTAAAGTGTGAGCCCCTGAGTTCAGTCCCCAGAACCTATGTAAATACATCTCAGCATGGTAGCACACCTGTAATCCCAGTGCTGGGGAGGTAGAAATGCATAGATCCCTAGAGCTTGCTGGCCAGACAACCTAGCCTACAGGATTAGTTCCAAGCCAGTGAGACTCTCCCTCAGAAAAAAAAAAAATAGATAGTGCCTGAGGAAGGACACCCAGGCTTATCTTCTGGTACACACACACACACACACACACACCACACACACACACAGATTACATAATTAAAGAAAAATTGTAATACCAGCACAAAGAACACCCTGTACTTTTTACCCATATTTGCTTGCTGATATTTTACTTTTTCATCTGTTACCATTATCTCTGTATTTGAAGAACCATTTGAGAATAATTTGCCTCCATCTCTTCTTTTCACCCCTAAATTCCTCAATGTAGATTTCCTATAAGGAAATGTCCTTTAAACTTGATTGTTTTTGTGTTTGACAATTTCATACATGTAAACAAGAATATTGTGATTGCTCTCTTCCTGACACCCTCTCTTATCTCACATTTCTATCAACCCCCCTCATCCTGATGAGGGCGTTTCTCAGAATGATAACTTTTGATTTTGTTTTGTGATGCATTTAATTTAATCAGAGCCATCTGTATGACCATTAGTTTGGAACTGGCCATCTAAGCCCTGTGCGGGCATTAGAGGGTATATGCCTTAAGGCAGTGATTATCTCTCTCCCTGAATCCATCAGTATCAAATAGTGAAGGGTAAGGCTCATGTACTCTTCCTCCATCCACGCCTGACTGGTGATAGGCCGATCCTTTTTATTTTGTTTCCGGATTTGTTTATTTAATGTATGTGAGTGTTAGCCTGAATATATCCTTTGCACCATCCCTGGTGTTCTGTGAGGCCAGAAGACGGCAAAAAAATCCCCTAGCACTGGGGCTACAGAAAGTCATGAGCTCCAAAGGGCCCATTCTTATGCAGACTCAGTGCAGGCATCCACACCTGCTGGGTTCTGATTACACTGGCTGGGTCTTGCCCAGAAGATGGTGAGTCACAGCTCTGCTCCCTATCTTCTGGCTCTTCGATTATTCCTGCCTCCTCTTCTCCAAAGTTCCCTAATCCTTTATACATCTGTCAACTTTAAGAAATTTAGTATCAGAAGCATGTGGACCTCTGTGCATTCAAGGTCAGCCGGGGCTACATAATGAGATTCTGTCTCAAAAAAAATATATATATAGCAACTACATAATACTTTCATATAACTCTCCATTTGTATTTCAGGTTTGACAATTAATTCAATAATATTCATTTTAATATATAAAGAGTCCAGCATTGATCTTGATAATCTAGGGTTTAGCGTTACATTTAATTATTGTATATTTGGCTTTCTTTAGCCTGGTAGACTTCCTCAGTCCTTCTTTGTCTTTGATAATCTTTGCCTGTAGTGGGTAGCCATTACTTCCAGATCAAAGCTGGAATGGCTACCCACTACATTTGCCTTTTAAAACAATGTCCATATTGATGGTGCACATCAATAATTCCAAGCAGGAGGATTACAGCTCAAGACCAGTCTAGGCTACATAGCACAACCCTGTTTCCTCTTACATTGTTTCTTAATTTGGATTTATCTGATGCTTCCTCACAGTTATATTCAGGTCATGCATTCATCACTGGAATAATGCATAGATGATAGAATATAACAATAACAGTGTACTTCTTAGGATATCATCTCTGGATGCATGCAATGTCCATTTACATTACATTCCTGGTGCTAATTCTGATTATCTGACCAATATGTTATCTGACATTTTAAAATTATGTATTTCTAGTTTACCCCTCGTCCCTGCCCCCACTACCAATAAGCAATCTGTGTAGTGATGCTTTAAAACCATAAAAAAATCCTGCTTCTTCATCAATCCCACCTCACACCACTCTTACCCCCGATTGGGCACCAATTGATGATTTTTGTTCTATACAGACTTTATATGATGATTGTGGAATGACAGTTCTCCAGCTGAGCATTCTCCCACACTTACAAATTGTCACTCAATTATTTTTCTGTGTAGCATAAGCCTCTCCCTATTTCATCTTTTTATTTATTCATCAGTAGAGACTTGTGGATGCATTTTCATCAATGATTTAGAATTCGTTAGTACCTTCATTTTTCTTGTGTAAATGTCCCAGATTTAGTCAGCAAGACCCTTTAAAGGCACCTCCAGGGTTTATGTGTTATTTTCCTATTCTTTTTGTGAGCATTTTGTTTTCGCTTTCTGGCCTAACAAAAAAATATTGCAGACTCATTTTTACTTTACTCTTCTCAAACCTTCAAGTCAGCTATTTTCCCAGGAGCCCTGGTTACTTTTTACAGGACAATTATATTAGAAACTAAAACCTTAGTCTCTCTCTCTCTCTCTCTCTCTCTCTCTCTCTCTTCTCTCTCTCTCTCTCTCACACACACACACACACACACCACACACACACACACACACACACACACACACTACACTTAATTGTTATTCTTCTGTTGCTGTGATAAACCACCATGACAAAGACAACCTACAGAAGAAGAGTTTATTTGGGCTCATGATTCCAGTGGCTTAGAGTCTATAACAGCATAACTAAGGTATGACAGCAGGAGCATCAGGCTGATAACTCACATCTTGAACTGAAACAGGAAGCAGAAAGACTAAACTATGAATGGCACATGGCTTTTAAAAGCCACAGTGACATACTTCTTCCAGCCATACCTCCTAAACTTAGCCACATAGTGCTACCAACTGGGGACCAAGTATTCAAGCATGTGAGCCTATTGGAAGCCACATATACATGTGTATATAATCTACATATGTGCACATCTATATGCAAATATGGAAGCATGTATAATTGCCTGTTAGTATCCATGTGGGTTTACATGACCTCTTGAGGATCCCAGAATCTGTCAAGGCTCAAATCCCTACATGGAATGTTGTAGTATTTATATATAATCTATATCTATCTTCCTGTATACTTTAAATTAGTTCTAGATTATTTATACTGCCTTGTAAAGTATAAATTCTGTAAATAGTTATTCTATTTTTAGGGAATAACATGAAAAAAAGACTGCACATGTTCAATACAGATATAATTTAGAAAATTATTTTTAGCCTCGGACGTCTTGGCACATGCAGGGAGGCTATGGCTGAGGTTGAAGGATCACGAATTTGAGGACAGTTTAGTCTATATAGGGAATTTTGGGCTAGCTTGGGCTACATGGTAAAGTCCTGTCTCAAATCTTTAAATCTGTAGTTTGTTGGACTGGAGAGACAGCTCAGTGATTAAGAAGACTATCTGTTTTTACTGAGGACCTAGAATAATTTTCCAGCACCCACACGGCAGCTCACACCTGTCTGTAACTCCAGTTTCACGGGCTTTGACATTCTCTTCTAGTCTCTGTGGGTACTGCATACACTTGGTGCACATATATAATATAGGCAAAACACCCATAAAATAAAAATAAATAAATCTTTTTTAAACACCTTAAAATCTATAGTTGATTGAATCCTTGTTTGCAGAACCCACAGATAAAGAGGGCTAATTGCACATATTTTAGAAGTCATATAGTGTTGACTGAGAGGCTTTTCCTGAGGAGTGCCCCCCCCCCACCTACCCACCCCAGAAAGGGAAATCACAACAGACAAAAGATTACTGAACCAAAGTTCAGCTTGCTGAACCAATGTAACTTATAAGAGTATGGGTAAACAGTTACTTGAAAAAGCAGGGATAGCTTAAAAAAGCAACTTTATCACTCAAAATCCCACCCCAACAAGGGTCATGGCTTTGGCAGTTTACAAGCCTGGAGTTCTGAGCACAGTTTGCAGGCAGTTCAATGCTCTCTCCCGTCACACCTTGGCTGGTCAAAGTCTCCTCCCCCAGTAGTTGCTTACTCACTCCTTTATAAAACTGGGGAAGGGCCTTAGAGCACCTTCCCAGTTCCGTTCTCCCAGAGGTGTGATGTTTTGTTCTCACAAGCCTCCTGCCCTCTCCTGGAGGGAACGTTTGAGTGAGGGAAAACTGCCAGACAACATGCCGCTGCAGCAAGATCACCCAGTTCTAATTCATCTCCACAAGTTAGTTCTTGCCTTCTCTCATTCCATATGTACGCTCTTTTCTCCACAGTAAGAATCTTGTGTCTCAACAACATCAGTGCATTTTGCTCAATCCTGTCGTGTGTCTAAAATACTTTTAGAATTGATTTGCTCAGGGGCTGAGGATGTAGTTGCCGGGAGGATCACTTAAACGGTCTCTCCTCAACTGTAATATTTATGGTCATTATTCCTTTAAGATGCAGTGGGTTTAATTTGTTTCAGTTTGCCTTTAGTTCCATCTGTGCTATTGTTGTTGTTGACTTATTTTTTTTAAAGATTTATTTATCTATTATGTATACAGTATTCTGCCTGCATGTGTCCCTGCAGGCCAGAAGAGGGCACCAGATCTCATTACAAGTGGTTGTGAGCCACCATGTGGTTGCTGGGAATTGAACTTAGGACCTCTGGAAGAGCAGTGGTGCTCTTAACCACTGAGCTATCTTTCCAGCCCTTGTTGTTGACTTAATTTTAACCTCTTGGATTAATGTGTATTTTTCAAATTTGAAATTAGAATTTATTGATTTAATTTTAATGAAAAATTCCTTAAAAGGGAAAATATGCAAAGAACTATACTCCGAGAATTATCCTTTTCTCTGACAACTCTTTTACCTTTGTTTTTTTCTAGGTTACTATAGTTATTGTTTTTGTAAATCCAAGAAAATGTAACATGATTTATTATTTACCTTTCCCTTGAAAATGCTATATAATATATATGGTCTTTTATAATTAGGGTTTTTCAGTTGACTATATTTCCTGGAAATCATTCTTAATCAGCTCATAGCATCCTCCTTGCTGTTTTTTTTTTTTTAGCAGCTACATGGTACATGGTACTTGACTGTAAAGAATATCTGTAGCTGCTTTATTGTATATATAATTTTTGGGAGACCCTATAGTTTCCTCTTTGAGATAAAAGTTCTTCTGTGATTTGTTGCTCATACTATCCAATGATAGTGCAGTTAGGCCAAAGCTTTGTTCTGGCCCTTATCCATTTTTCACAAGAGTCACTTACATCACAACCAATTCTTGTGCTACTTCTCTAGTACATCTTTTTGTCCCCCATTATGATTTTTGTTTTTGTTTGTGTATTGTTTGATGCTTTGAGATAGCCTTGGCTGAGCTTAGAAGTTGCTCTATAGCCAAGGCTGACCTTGAACTCCTGATCCTCCTGCTTCTCCATCTGAGGTGCTGGGATTAAAGGTGTGTACCACCATGCCCAGTTTATGTCTCACTTTCTAGTTCTAATTTAGGCCCTTCCTACCTACCTCAAATTAATTATGAATATCTTGATCAGATCCCGTGTAAGATACTTACAACATGATTTCTAATTTCTATTTTCACTAAACCCTTCATTAGAGCTGTATAAAAATGACTAAATTTGGTCCTTATTTTTCTTATCCTTTCCTGCCCATCTCCAAGTAGAAGTATGTTTTAAAATTGTATGCCAGTTGAGAAACAGATAACAGGAGAGAGAAGCAAAAAAAAAAAAAAAAATCAACAGAATAGAGTATCGGAATTCATTTTACTGAAAGCTAGCCAAATAATTGCTTTTAATTACATATGTTTCCTCCTGCTTAAATTAATATTTGTAATCTCAAGATTATCTTCAAAAGCAAAAGCATTCTTGAGATCCTTTTTCCTGCTTGGGAAGAAAAAAAAATCTTTTGGACAGTAACATAGTTGTGGAGCACATGACCCCGGAAGAATATGGGAATCAAGGCAGGAGGAGCTAACATGTGTCCTATCTGAGCCAGCAGACTGTGTCCTGCTTTGCCATACCATCTTGACTTCTTTTGGAGTCCAGCAAATTTGGAAAGTAAGGGTGCAGCTGAGGGTGGAAAAGCAGAGTACTATAACTCTGGGATTCTCACTATCTTACAGGGACAAAGGGCTATATATGGCCATTCACCCCCACCCCCACCACACACAGTGCACAGCTCACTGGTGTAGGATAAAAAGATCACAACAGGGTTCTACTTTGAGCACCATCTATGACGGTGGGCGAGTCACTTTCCTTCCATCCTGTTTGCCCTGTGAAATGAAGGAAATTCATGCCTAGGTGTCCTTTCTGCTCTGGGCTTTCATGTCATTGAGCTCTGTACAGGAGCTTTTCCATCCATGCAATACCAGACTGAGTTCGCACAGAAACAGACTTCAGTGGTAAAGATCCAGAGAGTTCATAACTTTGAGAATTCGACCATGTAGAATAGTGGCCATTCTTGTGTTCTTTGGCAGAAAAAATTATATAAATTAGCTTTGGTCAGTGGTTGCTAGATGCCAGAAGCCTGGCACAATTCTAAGTGTGTGGCAAATAAATAAATCATGAAAGCTTAAGTGCTGGTTCATCTCATTATATCTTTCAAGGCTCAGAAGAAAACAAAATGAATTCACATGGGTGGGTTATAATTGATTTTCAGTGTTTTTTGTTTTGTTTTGTTTTGAAATCCTGCTTTTTTTTTTTTAACCTATTGATCGATGCCTTTGTCTTTCCCTACTTCACAGGCCTGTATAATTCAGTGGATAGCTGGATGATTGTGCCCAACATTAAACAGAACCATTACACAGTGCATGGACTCCAGAGTGGGACACGCTACATCTTTATTGTGAAAGCCATAAATCAAGCGGGCAGCCGGAACAGCGAACCCACCAGACTAAAAACAAACAGTACGTTGTGAGATTCTAGGAGGAAAGACCCATTTTCCTCTCTGTGCCAGGGAGGACAGTTAGCCTGAGAGACTCCCATAGTAATGTGTAAGAGCAGTGGTACCGAGTGGAGGAGCTTTACTGCTGTGCTTTGTGTGTGGGATTTATTGGTGTCCATGGGTGTTTGTGGACTAAGATACATAGAATAGTGTGTGGCTTGGAAAGAAGTTAGAGAAGGTTTTTTCTATCTTCCATTCCTGTCTCCCAAGCTTGGGAGAAAAAAATTCAGTTAAAGAGCATTACTTATGGTGATCTACAAAGCTCTACCACAGAGAAGCCGTATCTCCTAGGAATGCTCTTGATCACAACTGATAGAGTCTCACAAATATTTCCAAGTAGCTTAAGTAAATAGTGGTTTTCCTTTATTTGCTTGTGTGTTTTTTTTTTTTTAACTGCCTGTCATACATAGCAAGAAGTCTGAGGGCAGCCTGTTCACGGCTAGTATAGCAGCCCTGAGATCTCATGGAAGGCTGGAGCTCCTTCTTTGTGCATTGGTTTATCATCAAGGCCACAAGATGGCCGGTGCAACTGCTGATGTCTTACTTCCCTCACAAGAGGAAGAAGGGAAAAGTTGGTAATCTTCTAATCCAGGAAACAGAAGCTTAACTGGAAATTTCTTCCAATCTGTTTGACTTGAGCTTCCTTCTTATTAGCTATCCCTAGCAGCAAGGAAGGCTGGAAGACTGAATGAGAGAGAGAGAAAAAAAAGAAATAGACACTGTATTAGTACACGGTGTCTGTCACAGAGGCATATTTTTTGTATACTAAAGCTCTTTCTATACCCAGCTCCTGGGCCTGGGACAGTGTTTTTATCATATGGTTATGAGTTTCTGCAGTGAAACTCATGTTATCTTTCATCATTGATGATGGAGCAGCCATTGCAACAAAGTTGCCTAATTATATGCACACCTCAATTTCAAGAACGCAAACTTCTCCTGTTGCTGAGCTCTTCTCAGTTTTTTTTCTTTTGTGAACAATTGTGTTATTAACAGAGACTTTCCTACCTCAGACATTGCAACACTCTTTAAAAATCTACCCAAATCCTAACCCATTCATTGAAACAAACCAAAGTACCAAGCATATTTGAGGATTTGAGATTTTCTGTGGTCCTTTTAATTTCATAATATATGAATTTACTAGCTCCCATTTGCTTAGAAATGGGCCTTCCAGGAAAGGACTCATATGAGAGACCCACATTTTTCACACAGAGGGAAAATAATGCCTGCATGAAGGTTATTTTAGGGGGAGTCACCTCTATTCTTAATTGCAAATTGTGTCATCTTGCCTACTTCCTTAATATAATCCAAAGTGCAGTTGATCTGCACTTACCCGTGGATCAACATCATATTGAGGCTCCTCTGCTAATGATGGTCTTGGATGGGGAAAGGCACAGTTCTTCAATGCTTGATCATGCTTTTTTCCCCTTTTCTTCTACTTTTTTCAGGCCAACCCTTTAAGCTAGATCCCAAAATGACTCACAAGAAGTTGAAGATATCCAATGATGGATTGCAGATGGAAAAGGATGAAAGCTCTCTGAAGAAAAGCCATACCCCAGAGAGATTTAGTGGAACAGGGTGTTATGGGGCAGCAGGAAATATATTCATTGACAGTGGCTGCCACTACTGGGAGGTGGTCATGGGTTCTTCAACATGGTGAGTGGATCTTTTCTTCTCTCATCTTCTCTGCTGTTAGGTTCCTAGGAGATTCAATTCTACAGGACAGCTAAAGAACCAAAAAGTCAAGGTTAAGAATTAGACGTTAAGAACAAGTCCTAGAAAACTTGGCCAGCTTTTAAAAAATAAAATCATGGGAAATATAGTGGGCTAGGAGATAAGAAGTGTTGTATCATTCTAATTGCTGGCTTTACAAGCTCTTGTGATATTATCATTATATATGTAAATGTAAACTTGTAAAGGAAGAAGCACATAGTGAGTCACTCTTAGGTCCTAAATAACATTTAACAGAATTCATATCATTCATAAATTCTTTTCTGTCTTCTCCACTGTCTCAGGTATGCAATTGGTATTGCCTACAAATCAGCTCCAAAGAATGAGTGGATTGGCAAGAATGCCTCTTCCTGGGTCTTCTCTCGATGCAATAGTAACTTCGTGGTGAGACATAACAACAAGGAAATGCTGGTGGATGTGCCCCCCCAGTTGAAGCGTCTAGGTGTCCTCTTAGATTATGACAACAACATGCTGTCTTTCTATGATCCAGCTAACTCTCTCCATCTCCATACTTTTGATGTGACCTTCATTCTTCCAGTTTGTCCAACATTCACAATCTGGAATAAATCCCTACTGATCCTGTCTGGCTTGCCTGCCCCAGATTTTATTGATTATCCTGAGAGGCAGGAATGCAACTGCAGGCCTCAAGAATCCCCCTATGTGTCTGGGATGAAAGCTTGCCATTAAGTGTCAAGAGGGCATGTGATTCACTGCCTCTCCAGTTCAGTACTTCTTCCCTTCTTAAGACTCCATTAGTGTTTCATATATGAGATACAAAATAAAGTTCATTGGGAGCACCCAAAATAACTAGATAGTGTAGACTTAATTTTTGTGCATTAAAGCTTATGTTTGAATTCATGTATTGAGTTACTCAGAACAAATTATCTGAATAGTCTGGGTTTATGCCATTGGGGAAGAATTATAGAGAATATCTCTGTCATCATTGGAGAATTAAAAATTCCCAATGATTTGGGAGTATAAATGACACTGGAAGGAATTAGCCTTTCTAGCAGTGGCTTGTTTGACCAGGTAAAATTTGCACAGTGTCAGATTATCACATATTTTATGTCACTTTTTAATAAACTAATAATCAAGGTGTTATGAGAATATCATACCTGTGTATATATAATATATAAAATGACTGAATTCATTTTATGAGCAAAATGACATAGATCATTTTATCTATTACATATATACAATGAACCTTAATTTGTTCATATAAATGAGAAATATATTGAAAAGGAAAATAAATTATACTGTCCATTCTTATTCCCTAGATGAAACATCACAGTAGACTGGCATTTTTCTCTTCTTTCCTTTTAGCTTTCTTTCCCCCTCTTGTCACACATACAAACACGTGCAATCATCAAGACACAGGAAGTGAGGAGCTCTTGGTTAGATTAGGAGAGATGTGTGGACAAGATTGCATAAGAGATGCTAATGCTACATTGAAAATTGATTCTGGTAGAAGTGTGCTGTGTAGCATAATTTCGTTGACATTATTTAATAGAGGAGATTTATTTGAATTATTAAAAATTGCCATAGAATATTTCAAAGAAATATAGTTTTGTTACTCTCAAATACATAGTTACTAGACTTAAGCTGGAAAATAGAGTTGCATAAGGGAGTTTCTTCAGAACTCACCTTATTCGATCAGTAAGAATAGTGTTACAGGTTCAACAACTATATGAATACAAATGTACTTGTATTTTCAGATGAAGCACTCCTGAAACACTATTTTACTCGATAGGATCCATACTCATTCTTTTGTGATTTTGTTTACATTATTCATTCACTTCATGACAAATAACATAAATCCCATCCTACTTTTCATCCGACTAGTTAAAAGAAATTGAGCTTCATGGTCTGTTATTTTACCAGTTATTTTGCAGAGATTGGAAACGCCAGAGAAATAGAGCCTTCCCCCAGGAGCAAAGTCCACTCTTGGTACTTGTAAAATGATTACCCCTGTGTAATTGTAATGTGACAGTAGTAGCCATTACCTGGATTGTATGTAGACTTGATGCAGTGTCAAATGTTTCCCTCTCGTTCTACCAGCATGGTGGATTCTTATTTATTAATTTGTTCAATGAACTATTAGATGCCACACTACTGCTGCAAGAGTGCACATATTACTAAAATACAGTCCTTGCTGTCAAATGACTCACTCTTATGTACAAGAGACAACATATCTCTGTAAATCCAACTTAATAACACTTATGGGTTGTTTGCTTATCTACCATGAAAAGCAAGATCAGTGCCGATATACAAAGAAGGCTCAGATTTATATGTCAAGTGGTGAAGTCAGTTTCTTTGGCTTTAAATATCATATGTACCTTATGGCTCATCAGGAAATGAGCAACCTCAGTAAAGCTCTGCAGTGCTGGTAACTAGCTTGTGGTATTAGAAAGCACCCAGCCTTGAGATTGAGATAGTTAGTTCTAGCTTCTCTGCCATAAACTAGCAGTGTGACCTCAGGAAAGCATTTCTCCAAGCCTGTTTCCTCTTCTGTAAAATGATTCCTATTTTATAAGGCTGGTGTAAAAGTTTAACAAGGTAGTGTGTATCAGTTGCCTAGCACAGCACCTGGCATTCACTATGTGTGCCACCATCATTCATCTTTTCCCCAATATGATTCATTTATTTTTTTGTGCCCTTTTAAGTTTTAGTTCTAGGAACAAAGCTTTATTCCCTATTCTATATTTGACTGCAGCCTGGGACTGCCTTTTCTTGTCCCTTCTTCCCTCAGTTAACTAGCAACCTCCCAAACTAGCTTATGTGATCCTCTGTGGCACTCCTCTGGCACACTGAGCACCCCCTCTCAGCAATAATCACATTGTATGGTAGTATTTTTCAGGATGTCATTTTTCTGAATGCCATCCTCAGCAGACCCATTTTAGATCCACCCTTAGTGATTTCTTCCTTAAAACAATGGATTCTTGGCCCCTACTCCTGATATAATTAATTAGACTGTCTGGAAACATAAATAAACTTACATTTGTGACAGGCTTCTCAGGTTATTCTGATTCACACAAAAGTTTAATGTATAATAATTATCTTCCCGACTAGAGTGGGAATACCTTGAGGGTAAGGACTGTGGTTTTTGTTGTTGTTGTATTTTTAATACCTAGCACAGTGTCTGGAACAAAGTAGTTGCCTGGCTAATGTTTCTTAAAAGAATGTATGAATGAACAAATGAATAATCAAAATTGCTCTGTTTGACTGTGATGTCCATTAGTGGTATTTGTTATTCTTGGGCAAGTTGGTTACTTATTTAGTCTGTATTGATATTAGTTTGTAAATGTACCAGGGCTCATACATACAAATGAACATTGTTCCAAATTGGCAGTTATCATGGAGAATTGTCTTTGGAGCATGTGGTACCATTCTCCCAATAACATTTCATGTTTTCATGAACTTCAATGAACTTTGTTGTTCTTTGAAGGTAGATTAAGTTTTCATTATAGGAAGAGTTAAGCCTACTGAAATAGGCTACTGAAATATAAACTGGGAAATTCAATAGGGTTTGTGGTAAGCAATGAAGCTTGACTCTGAAATCCCAACTTCTGAGGCACATAATTGAAATGCCTTCCAAGAAACAACATGGTGGCAGATCACTCAGAGGGCTATGATGGGTTTCAGATATTTACTTCAGTAAACTTAAGGACTTTCATAAAATACTGGCAATGGCAGGGTCCAGAGGCTACCTCTAGCTAAAGCCAGTTGCACAAACGGAACATGACCTACATTTAACATCTTCAAGAAATGTGATTCCATAAACGTGGTTGTTGTTGCTTTACTTGATCTAACTATTCAGAACTTTTTCTCCTAGAAAATTATTTTCTGTCTGCAATTTATGCTTGTTTCCACTTTTTATATTGTCTTGTTGAAGAAAGCACAAAATAAAGCTAAGCTTGTTTTGAGAATACGAAAGAAATTTTAATGCCACATTGATGTTCTTGCTACTTGTAAGAGTAACTGCATCTGGCTGTGTTTTTATTATGTAATTCCATTGTGTGTCTTTGGATGCAGTGAAGTTCATATTGCAACAAAATCACTTATACATGCTTTTCAGCTCAAGCATTCTAGGTGAATTCTCTCAGCTTTCATGGTTTACATATTTGTATATGACTACCTGGATGGATCAATTCATGGATGGACTTTTAAATAAGCTCAGATGCTGAAACCCCTTCTTTCAAGGAATGGAGAATGTGAGGCAGGTAGACATTAACCACTCTCGCAATTATTTGTAGCTCCTGAAGCCAATTCTAGCCTGAGAGCCATTGGGCTGTATTTGGCTGTGCATTACAAGTTGGCCAGATTTATTGCCATCAGGTCAGACAAAACTGCCTTTTATGGTGTGGTCTGCCAGCGTCAGAAATATGCTGTGTTACTGTTATTGGCTAGAATATTTATTAGATTATTGTTGGACTATTTTTTATCAAATGCTTTACCCCAGGCTTGTTTGTACTGGGAGCTCTGGACGAATAGTGTCTCTCCTAGTAACAGAAAAATGAGCATCTGTGGATTACACAGTTTCACCCCTCTCTAAAGATCCCAACCCATCCAAAATGCTATATTATGAATTAAATAAATATATATGTATTCATGAGTTGTTGGTTGTCTCTCATTGGAGTTTAATTGGGGAAAAGACTAAGTGGAAGATGGTCATGTGTTGCCAGAATTTGGTAAGTCGCTCAGGGAGGGGTGTGTGTGCACACCAACAATTGTGTAACTGGTAGAGATCTCAGCAAGTACAATCTAGGAGGTTTTAAATTTGAGGTCCAATCATGAAGACTTTGGTTTTAGGAGAAGGATATAGTCAAAACATCTAAAGAGATGAAGGTCCAAGGTCTAAGGGAACATGATTCATCTAGCTTCAGATACTGTAGCAGAAGGCAAGAATTTAACAATTAACCTCCTACTGCTAGAATCTATTAGTTAAGACCAGAACATGATCACAATTGAGATGACTGACTTACTGTTAAACATCTGGCCTGTAGGAGGACCTGGGAGAGTTAAAAGATTCATTGGGCCTGGATTGAACATATCCTATTCAAAGTTGCCACTGAGCTGAGACTAAGGGGTCATGTAACATGGAGTGAACTAGTTAAGGAAGTAGAGAAATGGCTTGAAGAAAGTGGTCAGACCAAGGATGCATAGCTCAAAGGCAAGTGAATTAATACACAAGACAAGAACTTGAAGCACTACAGGTTTTGTTGTTCAGCTTTCTACAGCTCCACATTAGAATGCCAAAATGTTGTTTTTTACTTTTTAGTCTTTGCTCTTTTGCTCTTTTGGGGGGCCAACCACCCAGCTCCCAAATAAATCACACATGGAGGCATATTATTACTTATAAGTGACTAGCCTTAGCTTGGCTTGTTTCTTGCCAAGCTTTTCTTAACTTAAAATTATTCCATCTACCCTTTGCCTTTGGGCTTTTCCCTTTTCTTATTTCTATATATCTTACTTTTACTCTTAATTCCTGGCTCGCTGGTTGTGTGGCTGGGTGGCTGGCCCCTAGCATCCTCCTCTCTTCTCTTGCTCCTTCTTCTTTTTCTGTCCTCCTAGATTTCTTCTTCTATTTATTCTCTCTTCCTGCAAGTCCTACCTATCCTTTCTCCTGCCTTGCTATTGGCCACTCAGATTTTTATTAGACCATCAGGTGTTTTAGACAGGCACAGTAACACAGCTTCACAGAGTTAAACAAAAGCAGCATAAAAGAATGTAACGCATCTTTGCATCATTAAAGTAAATGTTCCATACCATAAACAAATGTAACATACCTTAAAATAATATTCCACAACATCAAAGTGCTTAGCATGGGTCAGGCACAGTCTGAGAAATCCATCAACGAGAAGTCTTGGTCTAGATTATAAATTTCATGAGGGCTAGGACTGTGTTTCTTATATTTGTTGCTGAGCTTCAGCACCTGATACATAGACACTACCAATACATAATTTGTTGAATAGATGAATGAATGAATGAATGAATAAATGAATGAATGAACAATGTGAACAATAACTTAAACTAGTGCCTAGACCAAGACTCTTGCTTCTGCTATGTAAGAAATGTAGAAGTTCAGAGAAAAGTCTATATAGAGGAAGGTGGTACACAGGACAGGTAGGTTGCCCTTCCAAATGACCTAGGAAGTGGAATATTTTTGGCAATTTCTTATACAGATATGGAAATCTGTCAAACAGATGATCTGAAATTTAAAATGGAATTATGCTAAACCAGTATTTGTATCTTATAGTTAGTGAGTTAAGGAGGATGGGAGGAGAGGTCTTAACAGGAAATCTCAAAAATAATGATGGTACAAATAGCGAGACATGATGATACCTGTAATTCCAGCACTCTGAAAGGCCGAGGCAAGCAGATATAGAGTTCTAAACCAGCCTGGGCAATACAGGGAGATTGTCTCAAAACAAACAAAACACAACAACAACAACAAAACAAACAAAAAACCACATGTACAGGTGCTGGAGACATGAGTCAGCCCTTAAGAGCACTTCCTGCTATTCCAGAAGACCCTGGTTCAATTCTCAGCAACTACATGGCAGCTCACACCTGTCTGTAACTCTAGTTCCAGAGGATCTGATACCCTCACACAGACATACATGTAGGCAAAACACCAATGCACATAAATTAAAAATAAAAGATAAAACATGTGTAAATATGTGGAGAAGATAGATACAGGTGCTCTGAGTAAAATAAAATATGTGGAGGATTATTACCCTAAAAAAGAATCTTAGGGTGTTCATAAAGTAACAGTAACATTGTCTACCTCTATGTTGAATCCATTGTATTCTTGATGATTGTACCCAATATCTAACATTCTTGGTGGATTAGACTTATATAATTATATTCACTAAATTTTAATTAATGGAAATCCATACTGTTAAGATAAGAAGAGACCTTGAAATAATCTGTATAAAGGTGGGCATGGTCAGGGCCATGCCTTTGTTAGTGGCCTGCACTGTTATTTGGGACCATGATATTGTCTGTGCCAGGCCTGCTGCCTAGGGCCATGTCTGGGTCCATGGCCCAGCAGCAGCCAGGGTCTGAGTTGATGTTCATGGCTCCTGTTATCACTGAGGGCTGTGGGGATGCCCAGGGTCTGGATAGTCACCTGAGACCATATTGGTGTCCCAGGGCCTTGCTTCTGCCAGAGTCATACTGATCTGGGTGGCCTGTGATGCCACCAGGCCATGGTGACATCCAGGACCTGAGCTGATGCTGAGAGCCATATCTGGGTTCCTGCTGCAGCTGGAGTCTGTGATGATGTCCATGGCCTGTGTTACCACAAGGGATCATATGAAGTATGA
Organism: Peromyscus leucopus; assembly: GCF_004664715.2. Classification (NCBI taxonomy): domain Eukaryota; kingdom Metazoa; phylum Chordata; class Mammalia; order Rodentia; family Cricetidae; genus Peromyscus; species Peromyscus leucopus. The sequence goes on from NC_051083.1 coordinate 94,168,427, forward strand.
ATGTTGAAATTTGAGGGCAGTGCTGAGCCGGCTCCACTCCTCACTGGCCCTGGGATAGCTGGCTCTGCCCGTCGATGGACACTGCAGCAGGAGAGCTGGCCAAATCCTACATGAGAGAGGTAGTCCTGGCACTTACTCGGGAGAGATGGCCCTACCCCTCATCATGGATGTGGGAGAGCTGGCCCTGATGGCATGGGCCTAGGAGAGCTGGCTCTGCCCCTCAACTGAGGGGGGGCAGTTCCGGTAGCCCAGACCAATCAGCTCAGCTACCACTCAGACTCACACTCTGGGCCTTGGGTTGGTGTAGATGGAGTTTTCTCTGGTCCCTCCCAGGCCCGCAGGTGCTCAGACCCAAATAAACACACAGAGACTTATATTACTTATAAACTGTTTGGCCGTGGCAGGCTCCTTGCTATCCAATTCTTATATCTTAAATTAACCCATTTCTATTAATCTATAAGTTGCCATGTGGCTTGTGGCTTACCAGTACCTTACATCTTACTTCTCATGGTGGCAGCAGCTGGCAGTGTTTACTGACTCAGCCTTCACTTCCCAGAATTCTCTTCTCTGCTTGTCCTGCCTGTACTTTACTTTCTGCCTGGCTACCGGCCAATCAGCATTTTATTTATCAATAAATCAGAGCAACACATTCACAGCATACAGAAAATCCCACAGCAGGTTGGCCCACTCCAACATCCACCCCATCTATGACCTGCTGGAGTGCGTGAAGGGATTGGTCCTACAGAACAATAACCACAGGATCTCCATGACTCAGGGCAACAGCAGGATGTCTGAGAGGAGTTTCAGTGAGGGTCCAGTAATGATGATGTGCCAGAGGACTTGAACCAGACCAATGACTCATTGTAATGAACATTTGCAGGTGGGGATGATTGGACAAAAGGGTGTAGCTGTGTGACACACCACAGGTCCCAATGCCACTAGGATGAATGAAGAGGGGTTGGAAAGATGGAGCCGTGAGGTGGGTTTTTGTTTTGTATTGTTTTTAATTAATTTGGGGGAGTTTCTTTGGGGAGGATACTACAGGGTAAGATGTGAATATTAAGGGACTGGGAGGTAAGCAGGATTGGGGTGCATGATGTGAAATTCCCAAAAAATTAATAAAGATTTATGCTATTTTTAAAATGCTAGTCATGGTGAGACACACCTGTAATATCAACATTTGGGGATACTGAGTCAAGAGACTCATGAGTTTGAGCTAAGTCTGGCCTAGATAGTGACACATTGCCTAAAAATTAAATTTATCCATGGGCAGGTCAAGGTGGCTTAATGGGTAAAGATGCATGTCATCAAGACTAAGGACCTGCCTTCAGTCCCTGGGACTCACATGGTGGAAGGACAGAACAGAATCCTACAACTTGTCTCTCTCTCTCTCTCTCTCTCTCTCTCTCTCTCTCTCTCTCTCTCTCTCTCTCTCTCTCACACACACACACACACACACACACACACACAAATTGTGATAAAAATTTTATTTTAAAAAATTATTCATGCAGAAGCTGGAGAGATTCCTCAGTTAAGAGCATTTGCTGCTCTTCTAGAGGAACAGAGTTCAGATCCCAGTACCCATGTCAGGCAGCTCACAATGGGATCTGACACTGCCTTCTGTCCTCCATGGGCACCTTCACACTCAACTCTGTATCTCTGTCTCTCTGTCTCTGTCTCTGCTCTCTCTTTCACACACACACACACACACACACACACACACACACACACACACACACAGTGTAAATAAATATTATTCATGCAATACAATTTATACTTGAAAACCTAAGAACCAGATTTGGCCTCTGTGATTACTGACCTTGGAACTGAATCTTTCAGGCCCTCAATTTAGGTATATTTGAATATTCCTTTAGTTCTCAGTCCATTCCAAACTGCTGTTCTGTAAGGACTGGCAATAATGAAAGGACAGATGTGAAGATCAGCAGAAGGGAAGGAGAACAAAAATTCCTTAGCAGACCCTGACTTTACTGCCTTTTGCTTCCTGTGGCTCCCACCTTTACCTCAGGAAAATCAAAGCTCTATAGAAGAAAGGCTTTACTCCATTATTCTGCCATCCTTGCACTTCTGAGTAGGCCCTGCAGGCAAACTTGGCCCACAGCTAGTCTGACTCTTAGAAGAATGCCTATGATTCTCTTCCCAGAGCACAGTAGAATGGGAGTCTGGGAGGGACTACTTCAAGGCTATATTGCATTTGGCCCCTTCTCTCCATGGGAAAGCTATCATAAGTTTCACTTTGCCTCCAATTACATTGGTTCTGATGGGAGCCAGGCTTTCTAATAATTTTCTTCAGCATAGATCCTAGAATATAAAGCCAATCATAGTGTAAGGAGACTTGGCTTCTGAGTAATGGAACATTCTACAACATATGTAGACATCCTCAGGCCTTTTGTGGGGAGAGCATTCTTCTTGGTATTTGGACTACCAGAAACTATACTTTTAAACTTCTGTTTCCCTTCACTGAATCTAAAAACTCATTCATTGTATCTTTACCATTGCATCAGTCAGGCCTTGGACTTAGGCTTGCTTTGTGTATTTGACAGCTGCGTGCTATAAATTTCCCATTTTTGGTACATTGTAGCATCTTCCTTTATTCTTGAAGGAGCTGAATTGAACAAAAAGATGTAAATTATAAGGGTATGTTTCCTGACAGTTTACATCACAGGGAAAGTTCCATTTCCTGGGCTTTCTAACCTAGCTGGAGAAGTAACAGATCCCCTCTGCAGTGTGATATGAGGCCAGCTTCACAGACAGCAGAGTTTGCCTCTATATTCTATCATCTGAAAGATCCTTTTTTGAAAATATGTCTACTATAAGCCTGTACCACATTACCAGATGAATGATTGATTGATTGATTATTTACTATTTTTTTCAGGCTGATTTCAAGATCCCAAGTACTGAGATGACAGGCATGTGCCACCACATCTGGCTTAAGCTGGCCCTTTAAAACCTGAAAATTCAAAATTTCCTGCCTCTCCGTGTCACCCCTTAATTATATGATGAATTATCTTTAGAAGGTCCTTTATAATATTTTCTTGGTTATTGAGAAGGAAGAATATAGTCAATAAGAATATTTTTTACCTTTCTCACTGTTGTGATAAAATACCTAATAAAAGTAACTCAGGAAAGGGCTTCTTCTGACACACCACTTGAAGGCATAGTCTACAATGGTGGGGAGTTATTCCAGCAGAATTTGGAGGCAGTTGATTGTTGTTGGTTGTTTTTGCTCTTTTTGGGGGGCCCACGAGCCAGCTCCCATATAAATCACACACAGAGGCTTATCTTACTTATAAATGCTCAGTCTTAGCTTGGCTTAGTTTTGAGCCAGCTTTCCTTAACTTAAATTATCCTGTCTACCTTTTGCCTCTGGTCTTTTCCCATTCTCTTACTTCTGAAAAATCTTACTCTTTTTTTTTTTTTTTTTTTTTTTGGTTTTTCGAGGCAGGGTTTCTCTGTGTAGCTTTGCGCCTTTCCTGGAACTCACTTGGTAGTCCAGGCTGGCCTCGAACTCACAGAGATCCGCCTGGCTCTGCCTCCTGAGTGCTGGGATTAAAGGCGTGCGCCACCACCGCCCGGCTGAAAATCTTACTCTTACTCTGTAACTTGCTGTGTAGCTGGCTGGCTGGCCCCTGGAATCCTCCTCCTTCTCTGGTTCTCTTTTTTTTTTTCTTTTTCACATTTCTCCTTCTATATATTCTCTCTGCCTGCCAGCCCTGCCTATCCTTTTTCCTGCCTCACTATTGGCCGTTCAGTCTTTATTAGACCATCAGGTGTTTCAGACAGACACAGTAACAGAGCTTCACAGAGTTAAACAAATGTAACATAAAAGAATGCAACACACCTTAAAATAGTATTCTCCAACAGTTGGTACCATTTCATCTCCAATGAGAAAGCAGAAAGATAAAAGCTGTCCTCAGCTAGCCTTCTCCTTTTGATTCAGTCTGAGACCCCAGCATACTACAGAATGGTGCTGCCCAGATTTGTGTTGATACTTCCCACTTCAATTGACTCCATCTAGGAACTTCCATAGACATGCCCAGATGTTTGTGATTCTAGATCCCGTTGACAACATTAATACATACAGTAGAGATATATAATTTGCCAACATCCTTCCATTAGCACATTATTGGTGACTAATTTATCAATCCTTCTAATTGTTCCCTGAATTTAAAGAGCCCAGTTTTCAATAACAATGTTAAGAAGACATTGTGGGAGTGTGGGGCCAGAAGTAAGGGCCTGATAGAGATTACATATGTGGGCATGCTAAAGCTACCAAAAACAAACTTTGAAATGGACAGGGTGGCCTACTTGTCAGTTTGCTGATCAGGTTCTATTCTAATTTTACTTAGCAACATTTTCCAAGAATCTACTTTGCACAAGTCTCTATATCTTGGTAAGTGTTTCTACTTTCATCTGTGTGTGTCTAAGAAATATTTCCTTTCTCAATTACCAATAACTCATCAAATTCAGAGATTTAAAATTATATGGGGTAATTATTAAATTGCACACTCTATTATAAATATCAGCAATATTTTTCATCTTGGTATCTCGCCCCCCAGTAATGAAGAGAATGCTAGGAACATAATGGGGAGTAAAAATTTTAAATATAAGTTCTCTATTGATTCCTTGGATATTCCACATCATACACCCCAATTCCACCCACCTCCCAGTTCCTTCATATCTGCCCTTCACTCTTGCAGAAAGGAAAGAAAATTAAAAAATTAAAACCAAATCAAAACAAACAAAAACCCACCTTGCTCCTCCATCTTTCCTGCCCCTTAACACTTCCCCATTCATCCCAATGGCATTGGGAGCCAAGCCGCATCATGCAACATACTCTCCTGTCCCATCAGCTTTACTTGCAAATGTTCATTGCAATGAGTCGTCTGGTTCAAGGCCTTTGAGACACCATCATCACTGGACCCTCACTGAAACTCCTATCAGATATTCTGCTGTTGCTCTAACTCATGGAGGTCCTGCTTGTTATCCTCCCACAGGACCTGTCCTTTCACACACTCCAGCGGTCATAGATGGGGTAAATGTTAGGGTGGGCCAACCTAAGGCCCTGGATAGTGGGCCTGGGTAGTAGCTAAGCTGGTCAGACCCTACCACTGGGCCTGCCCTCTCAGGTGAAGGGTAGAGCCAGCTCTGCTAGGCCCATGCCATCAGGGTCAGTTCTCCCATGCCTGTATTGAGGGGTGGGGCCATCTCTCCTGAGTGCAAGAGGCCAGCTCTCTGGGTCCAAGTCATTGCAATCACCTCTTCTGTGAGGGTGAGGGACAGCTCTCTTGCTGGAATGTCCAGTGAGGGACAGGGCCAGCTGTCCCAGGGCCAGAGAAGAGCAGAGACAACTCAGCCTGACCCTCAGATTTCATCATGCATGGTTCTTATGGCCCCTTGTGGTAACATGGGCCACAGACATCAACACAGACCCCAGCTCCAGCAGGACATGGACCCAGACATGGCCCTCGGCAGCAGCTCAGACCTCTGCAGAAGCTCAAGTTACCCAGATCAGTATGGCCCCAGTGGCAGCATGGCTCTTGAACAACATGGTTTCAGGTGGCTGACCAGACCCTAGGCATCCGCAGGGCCCTATGTGGTAACAGTGTAGGATCTGAGGAAACGCTGAAGGAAGACCTAGACTCAAATAGCATGCAAGAATAAAGAGCTTTTATTATACCAGCATGCATGTGGGGTCATTCACCTGTACAAAATGGCAAGGACCCAAGAGGGATGTCGCAAGCTCCTTTTAAGCACAGCTAAGGGGAGTTTCAGGGTCAGTTTCCTAATTGGTTAATCAGGCAGTGGTTACATTAGTATATTTTTATTGGCTGAAGTCTAGTTTTATTATTTTTGGACACATCTGCACAAGCTTGGACATGACTCAGAAGGGGCTGCTGGGTTTGTCTTGAGATTCTGTGAGGCTGACTTAGACCCTTTGTGTTTTCTTTTCTTCCTCCACCCTGAATGTAAGGGCCTTGTAGATAGACGCCCTTTGTTGGGAAAGACCTCTATTTGTCCTCAGAGAACTGGAATCTAAGTTCATTTGTGAAAGGGGGAGAGTTTAACCCCTTCAACAGGAACCACAGATGTCAACTCAGACCCTAACTTCTGTAGGGCCATGGGCCCAGAGACGGCCCTCGCAGCAGCTCATGCCTGGATGACACAATGACCCAGATGGCAGCACAGACCACTCATATCAGCATGGTCCCAGGGGCAGCATGGTTCTTGGACACCAACATGGCCCCATGTGGAAGCCCAGAGCCTGAGCATCCACATGGCCTTCGACGTAGAGGAGCCATGTATATCAACACAGACCCTGGCCACAGTAAATGTTTCCTAAATGACCAGACCAAACCAGTGTATGTTTGTATGTTGTGCGCAACAATTATAAGAAGACCACTTTGATCCTCCATGCCTGGAAATTCATAGAGAAAGAGCCATTCACACTATCTATCATGCCATATATGTTGCCCAGCTATGTATGGTGCAACTTCACTGACACTCTGGGACTGATTCTGTTCCTATGGAGGGGGATATGAAGGACCCTTGCTTTTTCTGCTATCCCATTGAATGAAGGTGGCCTTTCCAAAAATCAACCTCTGTCTGTCTGTCTGTCTCTGTCTGTCTGTCTCTCTCCCACTCTCCCTCTTTCACACACACACACACTTTATCAAAACTTTAGACAACAGCTTCATATTTGGTAGTCATTCAGGCTACTAACAAGCCATTAAATCCTGTTGTAGAATATTATTTTAAGATGTGTCATATTTGTTTATGCTGGAACATTTGTTTATTGATACAAAGATGTGTTGCATTCTTTTATGCTGCATTTGTTTAACTCTGTGAAGCTGTGTGACTTTGCCTGTCTAAAACACCTGATGGTCTAGTAAAGAGCTGAACAGCCAATTTTGAGGCAGAGAGAATAAATAGAAGGAGAAATCTGGGAGGAAAAGAAAAAAGAGCAAGAGAACAAGGAGAGGAGGATGCTAGGGACCAGCCACCTAACCAGCAAGGGAGTAAGAAAGGAAGATATACAAAGTAGAGAAAGGTAAAAGCCCAGAGGCAAAAGGTAGATGAGATATTTTAAGAAAAGCTGGCTAGAAAAAAAACAAGCTAGGACCAGGCATTTCTAATAATAAGCCTCTGTGTGTGATTTATCTGGGAGCTGGGTGGCAGGCCCCCAAAAGAGCTAAGAGTAAAAAACCAAACAACTACATTTTGCTGCCCAAAGTGGGGCTAGAGTAAAAGAGAAACCAACAACACTTTAAGATGTGGCGGTTCATTTAATCCACCCAGTACTCACATGCCACGAAGTTTATTAAGGCCTCCATAGAACAGGAAGGCCCTGTGCCCAGATCAGCAGATTCCTGCCTTGCTAACTGCCCTCAAGGGTTTTAGCCTTAGCTACCCCTAGTATGGGGTAATCAAGTTTAAGGCCCAACACTGAGAAAATGGTCTAGTCCAGTTGCTTCTGGAATCCTGGTTGAGTAGGTGGATTTCCAAGATAGTCACAAGACACTTTTTTGATCAAAGGCACAGCTTTCCTACTCTCTGAGTCCTCCCATTCCCTTCCTCTCCGTAGTGCCTTCTCAACTTTTTATCCAGGCACCTCCCTCTGGACCGCCTCCTTTCAGAGTCATTTCCCCTATCCCCGCCCCAGCCCGTGGCTCCCACGCGGTCCGAATCCCTTTGCTGCTGGCAGAAGTAAAAGAAGAGCAGACTGGCTTTGCAAACCGGGTGAGTCCTTTCTCCCGAGCGGTTGAGCAAAGCCTCCCCTGCTTTTCCTGGGTTCAGACAGCCAGGAGATAGAGTAGGCCAAGCGGCTAGCGACCTTAGGCCGAGCGGCTGGCGACCCTATCTCCTGATGGCCGCGGCCCATGGGAGGTACCACCTCTCTAACCCTGGGACTCAGCAGCAGTCCTGGCAGAAGTTCCTTGGGGCTGAGGGACTGCCGGTTCCCGCTGTGTGCGCTTGGCGTGCGCGGGCTGGCTCTGCCTTTGGAGCAGGAGGGCTAGTTGGTCAGGTCAGCCTCAAAAGTTTGCTGTTGGTAGGGAGGACAAAAGGTTCTAGACAGGCACGGGGGATAAGCGTGTGAGGGGTACAAAATTGTGTACTGTGTACGTGGCGAGCCGCCGTTAAGGTGAGCCCACCACTACTCAGTTAATTTTTTTTTTTAAATTTATTCCAGATAGCTGGGACTAAACCCAGGTATTCCGGATTTAAGTGTAGCCCCGAGCATTTTGAGCAAGGGGCCTTTAAAGGGCAAACCCCACATCCTACTATCAGCTGCAGAGGGAGGTTTGTACAAGTAAGCAGTTTAACAGAAGCTAAGTTCTGTTAGTTGGAGTATCTTGGCCTCGGGTCCTAGAACAGAGATGGTGATTTTCCACAGTATTCTCCATCAAGGAGATCAAAGTCCCATTAAACCTGATATGGCTTCAGCAACAGTACAAGATGGAGGGACCTCTGCACTCTTTTGCCCTGTCACGGAGCTTGTGTGTGTAACGTGGTGCATGGAGAAGCAAGTGTATGTTTTACACAGCTGCAGACTTGGGATTGTGTGCCCGGTGACTTGGTGTGATCAAAACCGCAGAAGGGTGTGTAGAGGAATGTGGTATTATAGTGGAGCTTGTGTGGGCGTGTCTGTCCTTTTGCACGTGGAGAGTGCTTGCACGCCTGCGAGCCTGAGTGCGAGCCTGGTGCCTGGGCTCTAGGTGCGCATGTGTGGGCATGCAGGAGTTGGGGCGTAGTCTGTGTAACTCTTCTGAGCAGCTTTTGCTACCTGCTGGAGGACATGGTTCTTACCCACGGGTTTCCCCCTCCCTCCCAAACAGGGTTTCTCTGTGCAGTTTTTGGTGCCTGTCCTGGAGCGTGCTCTTTAGACCAGGCTGGCCTCGAACTCACAGAGATCCACCTGCCTCTGCCTCCTGAGTGCTGGGATTAAAGGCATGCGCCACCGCTGGCTGGCACCTACAGTTTTTTGTTTGTTTTCTTTCCTCAGTTGGGCAGAAGAGTGACAAGGGCCTGTTGTAAACCTGAGGAAATTATTCACCACCCCCACCAAATGCCTACAGTTTGCATATGAGCGTAGAGTTCATGCAGTGGCTATTCCGAGTTCCCTGGTTGTAATTTAGACAGGAGAGGGACAGACCCAAATATGTTACTTTATTTGCTGTTGTAGTCTCTTGATTGTGTGAGGGATGAAATGGAGCAGGTGACTCAGCTGTTATTTAGTCATTATTTGGGACTGTCCTTAACTTGATACAGCTTTGAGGGGTAGGTGTTATGATATTACATGTGCTGGCGGGTGTGGCGGGTAGAGCCAAGGTGCCCCATGGTAGGTGAGAGACAGAGATGCCATGCAGACAGTGCTCAGTGAACAGTTTTATTTGGTGGGGGGAAGAGAGGGGAAAAGAGAGAGAAGGGTGAGGGGTTCCAGAGGTGCATTCCTCCTGGGAGGAAAGCGGAAGAGAGGAGAAGAGAGGGAAATGGGAGGAGTTTTCCCTTAAAATAGGCTTTTATTCCAGGGCATAGGGTGGCCCCAAGGGCAGGATTAGAATATTAACAGTAGGTATACTGCTTCTGTGAGACAGAGTGCTCTCAGAACGAGAAGCCTGTGAAAAAAGACGCCCCCCCCCCATAAGCTTACAGGAGGAAGCCTCTGGACTACAAGTACAGAATTTCACTGTACACCACACCTGCAGATGCCGCCTCTCCCCTAGTCTATCCTGGGATATCATTAGTGTTGGGGAGTATTGTTCAGCTGCTTGGCAGGTGTGTAGGTAGTGTGGGGAGTATGAATCCAAGGTTGAAACTTTATTGGATCCATGATTAGGAGGCCCACTAACTTGGGTTCTGACCCCATCTTTACCACTGAGTAACAGAGTGTGAACCTAAGCAGTCTCCTTAATGTTCCTGTGCTTCACTTTCTACACTTACAAAGTTGAATAAGAGTTCACAGAGTGATCAGAAGAGTAAATGAGACTATAATAAACTACTAAGCACATGGGAAGCCTTTAATAAATAGCACCATATCTACAACTATGCATGTATGTATAGAATGCCCCTCTATATCCTAGCAGAATTGATTCCAGGAATCTTCATTTATACAAAAGGAAATTCTTGGAATCTCAAGTCCCTTACATCAAGTCTTTTTAAACTTCTAGTAGGGGAGGGCAGGCGAGTAAGCAGTTAAGAGCACTTGTTGCTCTTGCAGAGGACACAGATTTGATTCCCAGCCCCCACACGGTGCTTCACAACTGCCTGTAAACTACAGTTCCAGGGCATCTCATCCACTCTTCTGATCTCTGCAGGCACTGGGTGTGCATGTGGTGCACAGATATATATACAAGTAAAACATTCATACACCTAACATAAAACAAGTAAATCTAAAAAAAAAAAATGAAGACTCAAAATCCCTTTTCCCACTTTTGACACATTTTTGCCCAAGGAAATTTGATGATACTCCAGGTATATAGGTATATACATAGATATACATTGCAAAACATTTCTGGATAATTCTAAAGAAATTTATTGTATGAGAATTCTTTGGTATGCATATAATTTTTTCATCCATTAAAGACAAAAGAAAATCAGCATACTAAGTAGATGGATGTGCTTTATTTTTACAGACAGAACTAAATCATGGTATTGTAAGATATAGAACATCTTCTATAGTTTTCAGAGATGAATGATAGCTTTAATTTTATGATTGTCAATACTGAGATCTCTGCTTTATATAAATGTGTAGCACAAAACAATGCAGATATATTTAGGGCTTTTCCAGAGACTCTTGGAAATTCTGTCCTAGTTCTAAGTCAAAAATCACTTGGATTTTTTTGGAAATTCACGTCAGCAACTCAAAGAGAAACTTAAAAACGGAACATCCTAATATAATACAAACCAAAAGTATTCAATATATGCTGAAGAATGACTGTAGGAGGATATTAAAAGTCTTTTTTCTTAATTAAAACATTATGTCTCTACAGGAGCACAAAACTGTACTGTAAAGTACTACAAGCCCTGATATATAGCAGTCTACAATCTGAGCTGAGGTGTTTCAGGTAGCATTTGCTACTGCTCATGATAGCATGCTTGGTGCAAGTACACATGTGTGTTTAGAGCCAAGTCTGCAGTGAAATTTCATGATGGGGAACATTGCCAGAAGCACCTTGGATTCATTAAGCATTTAATTTTGAATTAAATTTTGGTCATTGTGCATCTAGAAATCTCATATTTGTCACCAAATTTTTTTTTTGGTGATCTCCACAATCAGTTGGCATTGCTTTAGCTTAAGATGCTATGTCTTGGAGAATATGGTTCAGAAACCTCCTTGAATATTTAAGTCTTATAAAATTTAACTTAAGTTATAATCTATGCACATACCCACAATATATATATATATTTTTTGTTTTTTGAAACAAGGTCTTTATAGCCTTGGCTTCCCTAGAGCTCACTATGTAGACCAGGCTGGCATCAAACTCACAGAGATCTGCTTGCCTCTGTCTCCTAAGTGTTGAGATTTAAGGATGTGGGCCACCATGCCTGGCCCTGAAATATACTGAAATCACCTCTAGTTATATGTGGTACAATATAAAGCTGTGGTTCTCAACCTTTCTAATGCTGCAATCCTTTAATAGAAATTCTTCATGTTGCGGTGACCCTCAACCAGTAAATTATTTTCATTTCGCTTCGTAACTGTAATTTTGCTACTGTCATGAACTGTAATGTAATTATCTGATAAGCAGGATATCTGAAAGGCAGCCCTTGTGAAAGGGTCATTTGACCCCCAAAGGGGTTGGAACCCACAGGTTGAGAACCACTGATATAAAGGCTGTATAAATAGTTGTTATATTGCATTGTTTAGGTAATAATAACAAGGAAATGTCTATACTTATTCAGTCCATTGTTTTCTCAATTATTTTTGATTCCCAATAGCTGAATGTACAGATGTGGAACCCAACATAAGGGCTATTGCAAATACATCTACATATGTATATGTGTTTATAACATACAGATATATAAAATGTATAATTATATGTATACATCTAATGGTATTAAACATTTTCTTCTGATAGAAGATATTAAGCTGATTTCTTTTTGGTTTCTTTTAGGCATATCATGTTGTGCTACCCTTGTCCAAAGCCCACTGAGTCCATCTTGTGAAGTCATACACTGGAAGTAAGTGGGACTTTGTTTTGAATTACAGTCTTCAGGTCCACCATCAAGTTACCTGGATTGCTCCATTGGCCTCCAAGCCTTTGTAATTGCCTTCTTCCCTCTCCTTCCTTCCCTGATCACCCCTGTCCCCCCACTCTCTCACTTGTGTGATCCTGTACACAATCCTTTCCCTTGCCAGCACTCCTAATACTGAGAAGGCTGAGGCAGGAGGATAATGATTTTGAGGCCAGGCTATACTATACAGTGAGATCTTCTCTCAAAATAATCCCTTTCCTTATTTGATAAAGGGAGCAAGGGTGGTATATATTTCACATGGGTTTGTGAGGAATAGCAGAGATACATATAGGTAAAGTCACCCAGAGTAGGTACACCATAAGTGGTAGATTAAAAAATGGTAAATAGCTAGGTATGGTGGTGCATGCCTTTAATCCCAGCACTTATGAGGCAGAGGCAGGTGGACCTCTGAGTTCAAGGCCAGCCTGGTCTATATAGCAAGTCCTAGGACAGCCAGAGCTACATAAAGGGACCTGTCTCAGAAAAGCAAAAATATATGGTCAATATGACTGAGGTTGTAGCTCAGTGGTAGAGCCCATGCTTAACATTTGTGATGCTCTAGGTTTGATCCCCAGCACTGAACATTCACAGAAAAAAGAATAAAAACAGTGCTCTGTGACACATGCCTGTAATCCTAGCACTCAGGAAGCTGAGGCAGGAGAATAAGTTCTTGGCCAGCTAGGACTATATAGCAAAATCTTACCTCAAGAAAGACCAGACTACCCCCTATTCCTCCTTAAAGATGGCAATGACATATTTATTAGTCAGGGCTCTTTTTTTTTTCTTTTTGGTTTTTCGAGACAGGGTTTCTCTGTGTAGCTTTGTGCCTTTCCTGGAACTCACTCTGTAGCCTAGGCTGGCCTCAAACTCACAGAGATCCGCCTGCCTCTGCCTCCAGAGTGCTGGGATTAAAGGCATGCACCACTCTGCGCAGCTTAGTCAGAGTTCTTTAGAGGAACAGAACCAATGGGATGAATATAAATATGAATATATATATATATATGTATATATGTATATATATATATATATATATATATATAATATATATATATATATATATATATATATATCTTCAGTCAGCTTATGTTAAAATAGTAACAACAGCTGCATCACCCAAGAGGCTGGGGACCTGGTAGTTGCTCTGTCCTTGATGCTAGCTGTCTGAGAATTTGGAGTTGTCCCACAGTAGCTGTCTCTCCTTGAGGGTGCTGACAACCTGGTAGTCCTCAGTCTGCCAGGCACTAAAAACCTGGAAAATTTCTGGAGATCCACTGGTCCTTAGTCCATGATAGAGTCTTAGTTAGGATTTCTAGTGCTGTGATGAAACACCACACCCAAAAGCAGCATTGGGAGGAAAGGTGTTATTTTGCTTAAACTTCCATATCACAGGAAGTCAGGGCAGGAACTCAGACAAAGCAGGATCCCTGAGGCAGGAGCTGATGCCGAGGTCATGGAGGAGGGCTGCTTACTGTCTTGCTTACATGGCTTGCTCAGCCTGCTTTCTTATAGCACCCAGAGCCATTAACTAAGTAGTAGCATTGGCCACCATGAGCTGAGCCCTCCCATATGAACCATCAATCATGAAAAATATCCCACAGACCTGCCTACAGCCTGATTTTATGGAGGCATTTTCTCAGTTGAGGTTCCTTCTTTTCAGGTGATTCTAGCTTGTGTCAAGTTGACATAAAACTAGCTGGTACACCTTGAAATTCTGGATTTCTTATCAGGGAAGGAATCAGCAGCAGCAATAGGGTAAATTAACTTGGTGTCGAAAGGGAAAGACATCAATCTGCCATCTGTCATACCTGTTTTCTCTGGGCTGCTACCAGGAGTGGCCTCCTGCAGTCAACCTGGGTCTTCCCACATCAGCCAAGGCAGTCAGGACACTTCTTCAGGTGACACTTCCTACTGAGGTGATTCTAATTTGTGACAAGTTGACATTGAAACCAACCCTAATACCTAGCAATCACTGTATTACTCTGCTCTAGTTGCTACCAAGGACTGACACGTGAAGTGGCCTGTGGTTAGAGACTGTTAGAATCGTAAGGCCAGCTCTCCTGCCTGTCACAGGGGGCAAGGGGTGAGGGTCATATTTCCCTTACCTTGCTACCCCATGGCATAAGAGGGAAGGGGCAGGGACAGCTCTCCTGCTCTCATTCCCATAGGCTTGACTCACTTGTGCCCATGCCGTCAGAGTCAGCTCTATTGTGCTGCCAGGTGAGGGTCAGGGCTTGTGGTAGGGGCAGTGCCAATTTTCTCACTCTCATGACTTCAGGGCTGGCTCTCCCACCTGCCAAAGGCAGTAAAGGGACGAGGAGGGGGATGTCATCTCTCTGTCTCCCACTCCACTATATGGCAGATGAAGGGTGGAGCCAGACCTCCTACGAGGGGCACTGGATAATCTGCATCTCTGTGCTGCAGTTGGTGCAGGGCAGGGCCAGTTCTCCTTAGTGCAGCGACCAGTGAGGGGTGGGGCCAACTCTGTGTAGCCCTATCCTCACTGCTTTTGGTGCTAATAGGAGCCAGGAACGTCAACACAGGCAGTACAGACTGTGGCTGTGGCAGGTCCACGGACCCAGACATGGCCTCTGGCAGCAGCCCAGGCCTGGATGACACCATGCCCAGCCTGGCTGGCAGCATAGGCTACTCAAATCTGTATAGTCCCAGCAGAGGCCTTAGAGACTAACCTGGCCCTAGGTGGCTGGCCAGGCCCTTGATGTCTTTGTGGCCCTTAGTGGCACTATGGGCCATGGACATCAATACAAGCCTCCAGCTGTGGTTGGACAATAGGCCCAGACATGTTCCTTGACAGCAGCCGGGCTCGGATGTCACCATGCCCCTGGTTGGTAGTGCAGGTCACTCAGATCTTCATGTACCCATTGGCAGCTTGGCCCCTGTACCCTGAAATGGCCCCAGGTGTGGGCCTAGACCCCAGGCATCCAAAGGGCCTTCGATGGCAACAGGCATCTCAGACATCAGTGTAGACTCTGGCTACATCAGGGCCACTGAGTAAAAACGTTTCTATAGATGCTTATAATGGGAACTGACTCCGTCTAGAGTGTCAGAGACATCCTTCAAGAAGTGATAATGACAAAAGTCCAATAATATATGTGTATTAAAATACAATGAAATGCATTGTGTGTTAATAAAACAAAATTCATTAAAAAAGATACTCAGAGATGTTGCTGGAGGGCTTCTCTCCAGGTTCCCCAAGCCCTGCAGACCCACCATCCACTTATAAAATAATCATTCAGACGCTTATATCACTTATAAACTGTATGGCCGTGGCAGGCTTCTTGCTAACTGTTCTTTTATCTTAAATTAACCCATTTTTATAAATCTATACCTTGCCACGTGGCTGGTGGCTTACCAGCGTCTTTACATGCTAATTGTCCTGGCGGTGGCTGCAATGTCTCCCCGCCTCAGTCTTCCTCTCTCCTTGTCCCACCTACTTCCTGCCTGGCCACCTACTTCCTGTCTGGTCACTGGCCATCAGTGTTTTATTTATATAGAACGATATCCACAGCACAGAGAGAAGTGAATTGAATGCAGAATTGTGATAGATGGAGGTGGATCATGAGTAGATAGAAGTGTTCCAGGTCATGGAAATAAACCTGTACACAGACCTGAAGCTAGATATATAGTGGATTTGAGGAATCAGATGTCTCATAGGAGTAGAGCATTTGAAGTACTGCTGTAGCCATATAAGAGTAATGTGACTAAGGGCTAGGTGGTGAGGGATTTGGGCTCTATTGTAGTAACAGTTAGAAATGTTCCTATTTAAGGGTTATGATTAGGTGAGTAACATGATCCATCTTTTCTGTATTTGAATGTTGCTTATGTGTATGAATTTAAAAGAAATTTATGTGTATGTGTGTGCTCGTGTGCACGCACACATGAAGCATGATTTGCCTGTAGAGGTCTGTTGCTGGAGGGCTTCTCTCCAGGTTCCCCAAGCCCCGCAGTCCCACAATCCACATATAAAATAATCACTCAGATGCTTATATTACTTATAAACTGTATGGCTGTGGCAGGCTTCTTGCTAACTGTTCTTTTATCTTAAATTAACCCATTTCTATAAATCTATACCTTGCCATGTGGCTGGTGGCTTACCGGCGTCTTTACATGCTGCTTCTCCTGGAGGTGGCTGCAGTGTCTCCCTCCTCAGCCTTCTGCTTCCCAGAATTCTCCTCTCTCCTTGTCCCACCTACTTCCTGCCTGGCAACCTACTTCCTGCCTGGTCACTGGCCATCAGTGTTTTATTTATATAGAGCAATATCCACAGCAGAGGTCAAAGGACTACTTTTAGGTGTCAGTTACCTCCTTCTACCTTGGTTACTGAGGATTAAACACAGGTCATCAGACTCAAACAGCAAATATTCATTATACAGAATGAGTAGGTTATATTTAAGCATATGTATTATATATATGTATATATATGTACGTGTGTGTGTGTGTGTGTGTGTGTGTGTGTGTATGTATGTGTGTATACATGGGCACACATAACAGTAAAAAGAGGCCATGAATTTAAGAGAGCGAGGAGGAATATATAGGAGGGTTTGGAGGGAGAAAAGGGAAGAGAAAAATGTATTTATAATCTAAAACAAACAACAACAAAACATGCAGCCATTTTGCTGGCCCTGTTTGTGTTTCTGAGATGTGGTCTCATTTAACTCAGGATAGTCTCGATCTTCTCTTTTGTCTCTGCCTCCTAAGTTCTGGGATTATGGGCATATTTCACCAAGCCTTGCTTTGTCTGTTTCTTTAAGTATGTAAAAGTATCTAGTCATTATAAAAAAATACATCCCAAAAATAGATTAAATTGTACAAGTCCAGCTTGTACATTAGCATATATTTATCCATATATGTACACACTCAACATGCATATCTAAAAAATGTATGCAAACATATAAGCACAACTAATATGATACCACTGTATAACAAAAAAGTGGATAGTCATCATATTTCCACTTCCATGTGTAGAGATCATTATTATTATTATTATTTTTTTGATTTTTCGAGACAGGGTTTCTCTGTGTAGTTTTGCGCCTTTCCTGGGACTCACTTGGTAGCCCAGGCTGGCCTCGAACTCAGAGAGATCCGCCTGCCTCTGCCTCCTGAGTGCTGGGATTAAAGGCGTGTGCCACCACCGCCCGGCTGGGAGATCATTATTTTTTAAAATATCTTTTTATTATTTTTTTGAGAACCTCCTACAATGTAGAGATCATGTCTTTTTTTGTGAGACAGGGTCTTCCCATGTAAAAATTATCTGTCCCCTATTTGATAAGCCCATACACTTCCTGTAGGAAAGAGGATTATGTTGAACTCTTTTAGTTGCCACTTTTCCAGATGAGGAGTCAGTGTCCTATTCTACACTGACAGATTCTTAAATGGTGACTCTTTCTGGACAGGATGCATTCTCATTTATTTATTTATTTATTTATTTATTTATTTATTTATTATTTATTTTTACATAGTGGCCACCGTTTCCCTCCCTCCTCTCCTCCCAGTACTTTTCCCCCACCAATCCCACCCCCCAATCCACTCCTCCTCCATTTCTGTTCATGTCTCCCATGGATATCAACAAAACATGGCATATCAAGTTTTCAGGAAGACTAAGCACGTCCCTGCTGTGGGATGATCTGTATGTCCTGTGGGAGCCCTTCTTGGGTTCTTTGTGGCGTTACCCAGCAGGTCCGTATAGAGGATGATTAGGACCATGGGCCTGAGTGCAGGTGTTTGAGATGGTCTGCACTTGGCTGTGCTGGGGGATGGTCTGTATGTCAAGTTGTTCTGATTGGTCAATAAATAAAACCTGATTGGCTGTGGCTAGGCAGGAAGGATAGGCAGGACTAACAGAGAGGAGAAATAAAAGGACAGGAAGGCAGAAGGACTGGCTGCAGCCGCCGCCATGACCAGCAGCATGTGAAGACGCTGATAAGCCACCAGCCACGTGGCGAGGTATAGATTTGTAGAAATGCGTTACTTTAAGATATAAGAATAGTTAAGAAGAAGCCTGCCACGGCCATACAGTTTGTAAGCAATATAAGTCTCTGTGTTTACTTGGTTGGGTCTGAGCGGCTGTGGGACTGGTGGGAGACAGAGATTTGTCCTGACTGTGGGCAAGGCAGAAAAACTCAAGCAACACGTCCCTGTGTATTAAGTCTGGGCAAAGTGACCCAGTATGAGGAATAGGTTCCCAAAAAGTAGTAAAAGAGTCAGAGTCAGCCCCTGATTCCGTTGTTAGGAGTCCCACAAGAACACCAAGCTACACAACTGTCACATATATGCAGAGTGCCCAGGTCAGTCCCATGCAGGCTCCCTGGTTGTCAGTTCAGTCTCTGTGAGCTGCTAGGAGCCCAGGTTAGTTGATTCTGTGGTTTTTCTTGTGGAGTCTCTGACCCCTCTGGCTCCTACAGTCCTTTCTCCCCCTCTTCTGAAGGATTCCTGAGCTCTGCCTAGTGTTTGGCTGTGGGTTTACATCTATTTCTATCAGTTGCTAGATGAAGCCTCTGTTATGACAATTGGCCAGGCACCAATCCATGAGTATAGCAGAGTATCATTAGGCATTACATTGATATTTTTTTCCCACCAGTCATGCTAGAGATTGAAGGAGTGGCCACCTCCTACAACCTATACCAGGAGAGTAAGCCCACCTCTGATACTACCTGGAGCACCAGGACCCACAGGCTAGATGGCTCAGAGACCTAGCATGCATTCTTGTAAATATACCATAATATTTGTGTGACTACTATTTTATTTAGCATATTCTATTTCTGTGTTTGTACATGTGATTGCCTATAACACGATTCTTACTCTGAGGAAAAACTACTTCACTAGGGGGCATTTGGAAATGTCTGGAGGTGCTTTTCATTTTCACAGTTAATTGAATATGTGTTTATCTATATGGACCATTTTATTAGTATTTAGCAGAAAGGATCAAGGAATGACGAGAACCGGCCTATCCAAATTGCCAGATGTTGCCAGATGTGGTAGCACATGCTTTTAATCCTAGCACTTGGAAGACAGAGGCAGGTGGATTTCTGTGAATTGGAGCCCAGCCTTATCTATGTGGTGAGTTGCAGGCTATCTAGGGCTACATACTAAGACCTTGTCTAAAATGCTTGCATGCGCGCGCGCGCGCGCACACACACACACACACACACACACACACACCACCCCCCCACACACATACACACACACACACACACACACACACACACACACACCAAGAAACAAAAAAATTCAACAAAAAACAAAAAAAACCCCAAATTGCCAGCTATTAAAAATATTTTCTTGTGCTTATCCAATCTTCATAGCAATGTTCTATACTTGTATATTTAGGTTCATAAGAGAGGTGAGCCTGTTAGCTAATCTCCTTATATTTGTCAGTTTGGGTATCTAGATTATACTAGTCTTACTCTGTGTGCTCTAGTTGCCCACATTTCTTGTTGCTATAGAAATTTGTATATGACATTTTACCATTTTATAAATTAACTGCTCAGAGGGACATGGTGTAGTATATGTAATTTGTCTTCTTGGACCTTTAGTACAGAGATTCCATATGCTCCTGTGGATCTGGTGAAATACATATTATTTCCTATCCTGGAATTTTGGCCATTCCACAGCCTTTATTCTAGTGTAGATTAGAAACTAGCTATAAATGCTTCCTACACAACTACCCAGAGGTATCTTGACTTTAATTCAATCTGTGGCATATGTTTTGAATCAGAATTATTTCATTGTAAGTAGCAGAAATTGATTTTGATAATGCAAGCAAAAGCCAGACTACATGGAAGCACACTGGAGTTGTTCAAATTCAGAATGATGATACTTAAAAAACAAGGCCTTCAGAAATCAAGAACCCATTCAGGAGGCAGAGTCAGGCAGATCTCTGAGTTTGAGGCCAGCCTACAGTGGTCTGTAGGACAAGTTCCAGGACAACCAGGTCTAAACAGAGAAACCCTGTTTTGGAAAAAAAAAAGTCAGGAACCAGAGAGTTTTAGGCATTTGGAAGTGGGGTGGGCAGAACCTCTGTCTCTAGTATCTTCAATCAGGATTAAAAATTTAAGGATGGAGCTGGGCAGTAGTGGCATACACCTTTAATCCCAGCACTCAGGAGAAAGAGGCAGGCAGGCAGATCTCTGTGAGTTCCAGGCCAGCCAGGGCTACTCAGAAAAACCCTGTCTCCAAAAAAAAAAAAAAAAAGGATGATATGTTGAAGAGGTGGCCAAGAAGCAGTTAAGGGACTGCTCCCTGAGGTTGATTCCCCGTCCCTACATGGCAACTTACAGCTGTCTGTGAGTCCAGTTCCAGGAGGATATCTAACGCCCTTTTCTGGACCCTGTATGTACCAGGCATGCATGCATAGGCATAACACTTATACACACAATATATATATATATATATATATATATATATATATATATATATATATATATATATATAAAATTTAAGTATGGAATACTCATTCCAAGGACTGTTTGAGATTCCTTGTTAGTATAAAAGGTCAGTGAAAAATTGCTAAGGAATAAATGAATAGCAACTAAAGGAAGTATAAACATCTGTGAATGGAAATCTTGAGTAAGCCTTTAAATATGTACGTCAGGATCTTAGAAAGGGTTGGACTGGGATTAAAGAATAAAGAGCCATAAGCATAACTGAATTAACGGACGTAATTTAGACTTCTTTGGAAGAAAGTAAGAGATGATGTCTCTCTCCAGCAGGTACGTACTGCTTTTGCAGTAATTTGAGGGTTGATCCTGTCTCAAGTAGGAATTAGACAGACCTGGAGACTGGAAAAGAACTTGAACCTAACCAGCTAGGTAACTGCTGGAAACATCCCATTTCCTAGGAATGAAATTGTTATGTGTAAGTTTTAATGGGATGTAGCCTCTTTTTGCCAACGTTATAATAAATACCATACTTTCTTCTCTAAAGTTTATCATTTGTGTTGTACCTGTCCCATGCTATGTGTTTCATGAGTACCATTTTATTTACTCTGCACAACAAATTAATTATGTAGATATTATTTTTTAGAGGCAGGGTTTCTCTGTGTAACAGTCCTGGCTGTCCTGGAACTCGCTTTGTAGACCAGGCTGGCCTCAAACTCACAGAGATCTGCCTGCCTCTGCCTCCCAAGTGCTGGAATTAGAGACATAGGCCACTATGCCTGGCTATTATTTTATATATGTGTTCCCAGAGTCTTTTTTTTTTTTTTTCTAGACAGGGTTTCTCTGTGTAGCTTTGTGCCTTTCCTGGAACTCACTTGGTAGTCCAGGCTGGCCTCAAACTCACAGAGCTCCACCTGGCTCTGTCTCCTGAGTGCTGGGATTAAAGATGTGCACCACCACTGCCCGGCTCCTGGAGTCTTGAGAGAGTTTAATTTACTCAAGGTGTTAGTACTTGAAAGAGTTCAAATAGGACTTAAAGTTTGAGTTCAAAGACATATTTCATGTAAGTGTGACACACTACAAACAATAGCTATAGGGTAAGATTTTTGGCCGGGCAGTGGCTATGCTTCATGTATTTCTAATCTCCCTTGGACCAGTGGACTAGCTGGCTTTGCTTCGAAAATAAGCACCACCTTTTTGGTGTGCAGAATTGGAAGGTTTATGGCCAGAGCCAAAAAAGTTGAACCCAATAGTTCAATTTAGCTGGGAAAGATGATAGAAAACATTATATAAGTACATTAACAAGTATAGTAGAAGGTACCAAGTTATCTTGCAAAGAAAATTAAGTTTTAGAAGCTACTATGAAAGCAATGCGTAGCTAGGATTATGTGAAGGCTTATCTTGCTTGTCAACTTGACTACATTTGGAATGAACTAAAACCCAAGGAGCTGGGCCCACCTGTGAAGGCCACCCACTCTAAATCTGGGCTGCGCCATCTGGTGGCAGCCCACAAAAAAAGGACATGGAAGAAGGGAACTTGCTTTTTGCCTGTTTGCCCTCACTCTCAATGGCAAGTTCCTTTGTCCTGCTGCTGAGACAGACATTCCTTCATTGGTGTTCGAACCTACTTCTTTGGGGTTCTAACCTAGACTGAAGACCAGCAGCTCTCTAGGAATTCCCTGGGATTCTAGCACCAGATCAGGACTGATGGCATGTCTAGTCTCATGAACTGAGCAGCTGCTGGATTCTTGGCTTTTCCATCAGGGAGACAATCATTGCTTGACTAGCCAGATCACAGCTTGTAAGCCACACTAATATATCTACTTTTTTTTTTCTTTCTTTTTTTGGTTTTTTCGAGACAGGGTTTCTCTGTGTAGCTTTGTGCATTTCCTGGAGCTCACTTGGTAGCCCAGGCTGGCCTCGAACTCACAGAGATCCGCCTGCCTCTGCCTCCCGAGTGCTGGGACTAAAGGCGTGCACCACCAACGCCCGGCCAATATATCTACTTTTACTATGCCTTAAATATATATTAAATATATGAATATATTAATCATAACAGTTCTGTTTCTTTAGAGAACCCTGACTAAACAGACTGAGTCATTGTTCTTAAAGTGATAAGAATGAAACTTGGGCTGGCATTGCCTCAGCCATGTTGAAAATAATATAATCCTAAAAGGTGAAGAATCTTACATCTAGCTAGAAATGAAACCAGGGCCTAGGCCTCCTTCTCTGCCCCCCTTTCTTCCTTCTTTCTTGGGATAGAGTCTCATTTCGTAGGCTTGGCTGGCCTCAAATTCACAGAGATCTGCTTGCCTCTTCATCCTGTGCACAAGGATTGAAGGCATGTACTACCATGCCTGGCTTTGCATTTTGGTTTCTTAACTCTCTAAACTACAGTGTTTGAATCTATAGTCTTAGAATTTTCTTTTACCAGAGGCACAAAAAATAAGTTGTGGAGAGCCAATATGTCATTTTCTCTGTTTCGGATTACAGTGGTGGTCTTGATTTTCCTGGACGAATACTCTGAGAAAAAGAAAAGCTATGGGACCTGCTAGTACCTCAAGTTTATTGTCTGGAGAGAAAGGTGAGTAATTTGGTGTAGAGAGAGATATAAAGGGAAGCCTTCCTACTCTTTTATGGCTGCTTCCTGTGGGGAGCAGAGGCCAGTTATCCTCAAGAGACTTCACTTGCCAGTGACATTCTAACATCTCCCTTTGTAAACCCTGCTTTCTTCTATCCACCTTTATTCCTCATTTTGCCCTGTCTTCTTGCTAACTATGTGTGCCATGCTTTCAAAGGTGTGCAGTAGTTAAAAAAGAAAAATCCAGGAATATAGATCTGTGTGTCCCTGTGCATCCTTCATTTGCCTGTATGTGCAAGTATTTGAATGTAGGCTATAGTATGAATTTGTTGAAATAACATTCAGTAATGCCTTATTCTTCAACATTACCAAGTTAGGCTCTGTTGCAGTATGAATGTGAAATGTCCTCCATGAGCTTATATATCAAAACACTTGGTCTCTAGTTGCTGCTGGTGGTTTGTGTAGGCAGTTTCTCTGTGTCCTGGCAGTCACTCCCACATAACCACACAGAGACTTATTAGTAATTACAAATGCTTGACTGATAGCTTAGGATTTGTTTAGCTAGCTCTTAGAGCTTAAATTAACCCATTTCTATTCATCTATGTGCTGCCCCGAGGCTCCTTTACCTCATCTATGAACTTCCCATGTTGCTTCTTCCAGGTTTGGCTTGAGACTCCCCAGACTCCGCCCTTCTTCTTCTTCCCACTGTTCTCTCTGCCCTGAAAATCCTGCCTAGCTACTAGCCGGTAAGCTTTTTATTAACAATGAGAGCAACACATTTTCATAATGTACAAAAGGATTATTCCACAGCAGATTTGGAACTTTGTGAAACCTTTATTACATAGAGTCTTGATAAAACAAGTGGCTCGGTGGGGGTGTGGACCTTGGGGCTCACTTCTGTCTTCTGCGTGCTGCTTCATTGCAGGGGCAATGTGAATAGCCAATTCACAGCCCCACTGCCAAGCCTTCCCGGCCACAGTGGACCGTATCTCCTTGAACCAGAAGGCAAAGTAAACTCCTTCCTCCTGGAAGGGTCTTCTTGTCAGAGATTTGATTAGAGCCAAAAGAAGAGTAATTAATGCATGCTCAGAAGGAACTTCACCCCAAGTAGTAGTCTGATGTTCAAAGGAAAGCAAAATGCAGGAAAAGTCACCTCAAATATAGTATATAGCTTGACACCCCTGCCTAAAATATCTGAATTAATTGTAATGTAAATTCTTTGATTTGTTTTCAACTTAACTGTCTTGAGAAATACCTAGGGCATTAGTAAAGAATGATTCTGAGCTTTCTTGGGGGCATTTCAAGAGAGGATTAACTAATCTCAGTGTAGAAAGACCTATCCAGTGGGCTGGGGGTCTGTATAGAATTAAAGCAAAGAAGAAGCCCACTAGCATAGGCAAATTCATTGTTCTGGCTGCCATGAGTTGAGCATGTGTGCTTCACCAAAGTCTCTGACCATGATGCTTTTTCCTTAGTACAGACAGAGAAACAATTGATCCCAGCCAACTATGGGCTCTGAAACTCTTGCGCTACAAGAAATCCTTCCTTTTATTTTGCTATTTTTCTCAATTACGTGGCACACCAATAAAAGTTTGACTTAACATATTAATTATGTAAATTAAAATGGTTATATCCTGACTCTGGATGTCAGGGGAATTTTTATGATTTACTTCATGTTGGACAGGAGCTAAAATGCCTTTATAGGTGTACTCATTGCTGAGACAAAATAGCCCTACTAAAGCAACTTAAGAAAGGAAGGGTTTATTTTGGCTCACAGTCTATCATGGCAATGAAGGCATAGTGTTGGGAGCAGAAAGCAAGCAGTCACCCAGTGTCCATAGTCAGAAAGCAGGGAGAGATGAGTGCAGATGCTCGGCTGTCTCCTTTTCACTCAGCCCAGACACTAGTCTGTAGAATAGTAGCACCCACATTTAGGGTGGGCCTCACCACCTCAGTCATCCTAATCTAGAAAGTCCCTTCCAGACATGCTGAGAGGTCTGTGTCCCAGGTGAGTCTAGGTCCTGTCAAATTAGCAATGGGTGCTAACCATCATGAGACCATCCCCTGTCACCTTGACATACAAACACTCACTGATGTGGCTAGTATAGCTAGCTAGCTTGCTCCTGAGTTCCGCTGGCTCTGCCTTCCAGGTGCTGCAATTACAGGCACATGAGTTATGGGTGTTTCAAGTCCAGTCCTCAGGCTTGCATGGCAACTACTTTAGCCACTGAGCTATACCCCTAGCCCTGGACTTTTAAACTATAAACTTCCACTCTTTTTGTCCTCATAGGCTCAGGATCATCCCATAATGCAAAATACTTTTAGTTCATTTCCAAGAGCCCCCATAGTCTTTAAAGTTCTAACATTGTTCAAAATGTCAGTGGAGAATTCTCTTCTGAGACTCAGGCAGTCTTTTAACTCTGAGCCTCTATAACAAAAAGAGAAGCAAAACAGGTTACATACTTACAATCTTTAATGGAACAGAGTAAACATTCCCATTCCAGAAGGGAGAAATGGGGATATAGCAAGGAAAAATGGGGTCAAAGCAGGATGTAAACCTGGCAGGGAAAACATAACTTTTGGAGGTATATATCAGGTGTATGGGGCTCATGATGGAATGAATCATATGGGCTTGAAACAGCTTGGGTAGCCCAGCCTTTCCCGTGCTGCCACCTGAAGCACACATAGCCTCACTCTTGAGCTGCCTCTACTGCATACAGGGCTGTGACTTTCCTTAGCGATGTCCCATGACCTTGGCATTTCTAACATCCAATGATGCTTATTGCAGCTCAGGCTTCATCTTTATAGTTTTCAAACAGTGACCTTGTATGGCTTCCTCATAGGAAAATTTACCTTCCCTTACATTGCTTGGCCTTAACAGACTTCTGGAGGCTTTGTATAAGCCTCAATGAACCCTAGCTCTTGTATCTATTTTGTCTATGAAACAAGTACCTCTGCTGATAGTGTGAGAGGTAGATTAGTCCTCTTGGATTACAGTCGTATGGACTCAGTGTACCTTACAGCCTGATCCTGGGAAGACACTTTCCTAGGTAAGTTCAGTTTGAATAGGGAATCCATCTCAGATGAGGCTCTTGGCTTTTAAATGAATTTAGACTTTTGCAAGTTGGAGCCATAGATGGGTAGAGTTTTACCCTTAGGTTACCTTCCTATTTTCCCAGTGCAGAGTAAAAGAGTTATAAATGTCCACCAGAATGGCCCATTAAACTCTGCTGTATTACAGCTTTCGAGGGCATTGCCCAAAGTTCTAGACTTTTCCACATTTCTTTTATAAACCATTTCTAAAAGTCCAAGAACCACATGTTGAGGTTTTTCACAGCAGGGCCCCATTTCCTGGTGGCAGTTTGCTGTTTGAGTGTCTCTGTCTTTGTCTCTGTCTCTCTCTGCTGTGACAAAATACCTCATAAGCAACTTGAGGAAGGGAAGGCTTATAGAGATCATAGTTTCAGGATCTGGTCTATTATGGTGAGGGAATTGAAGCAGCTGATCACATCTGTGTTTAGGAAACAGGGAGAAATGAATTTAAATGGTTCAACTTATTTTCTCCTAGTTAGTCTGGGACCCCAGCCCGTGGAATGGTACCATATATATTTAGGGTATATCCCCCACATCTATTAACCCACTCTAGAAAATTCCTCACAGATATGCCCAAAGGTTTGCTTCTTAGGTGATTGACAATATTAACCATCACATCGCATTTATTTGTGGTATTTCTACTTAAGGACTAGCTTGAAGGGCTGTAAAAATGTGGCTTTATTTCTGCATGTTTCATGTTTTGGTATGAAGGTATATTTATGCTAGTTACCCCAACTCTTCCTCTTAAAGCTGCTTCAAGTTTTCTTGTTTAATCTTTTGTGAAGGACCTTATAAGCAAAATGATATTTTGATTTTACTCTTTTTTTCTATTATGTGATTAGTGTCTCCTGGGAGCCCACTACTACCTCGTTCCACCCTTCTCCCATTTTATTTCATATTTACTAGGGTAATAATTTTTGATTAGCAGTACTATCTATGAAGCTCAAATTTTTAACAAAATAGGGTTTCTATATTATACAGAATATATTCAACTAGATATTCAAGTGTCGAAGGATCACTGATGCTAGTCATCAAGAGCCACAAGAGAGATTTTTTATGGCTAGAAAAAACAGTTTTCTCTAGAAATTATCTTAAGTGGTGCTCACCTACTACAGCCAGTGGACCAAACAAATCCAGCCAGGTTCCTAGTTTTACGTAAAATGTTACTGGAAAACAACTATCCATTTACATGGCTGCTTTTAGGCTAAGATGGCAAAGTTGAGTTATTGTAAAATATTGGAAACCCCAAATTATTTATGAAGCCTTATTGACATTAGCCTTCTGCAAATGGAATTATATGTAGTACTTGTTCCCAGTGATTGACTAGCTTTACTGTGAGGAAAACAAGTTCTATTTTCTTTACGAGCAGAAAGTATCAAGTCAGGATCCCAAAGATAGACTATGGAGGGAGGGTCACTGGACCTCTTTGTTCCCCTTCCCAATGTGACCACACTGATCAAATCTCTTTTTTCTGCTTTCCACTGTGAATTTGTCTTTTTAATTGGCCTGTTGAGGTTGAGTGCCCAATTCTGGTTATTAGGGACTGTGACCCTAACAAGTCTGATGACAATTAGGGAAGTCATGGCTGGGAGAGAAGACTCATTTTGTCATCAAGCTAACCCCAGGTAGGGAGGAAAGTTTGAAGAGTCCCTTACAGTTGCTTGAGTCACTTTATCCCTAAGACATCCCCATCTTCTACACTCTGCTTAGTGAAGGAGATGAGAATTTGGATTATGTTCCAGATTCTTGAGGAAGTCCAACTCTTGGTGAGCTTTCTCCAGTCAGCACACCTCCCAGTTTGCCTTCCTGCTGGTCTGTGGCTTCTCACAATTAATTCAGTGCTTTGAATTTGCTTATCTAGGATAGTGGCAGAGCATTGCTTGTAGGGGTAGCCTGAGTTCAGTAACACTTTGAGCTGTATATGTTCTCTTTGAGCCATTGATAGCAATTGCCATTTGGTTCTTGGTTTGTCTTTCAGAGTCCTGCTCAGCCATTTCTGGTTCTGTTGCGCAATTTGGGCTATTACACCATGGTATGACAGGCAGTGTCAATTTGGAAGGCTTTGCAGGCCTTTGAGCCCTTGGGGTACTGCTGAGCAATAAGAGTGTGGAGGAGATGTCTGCTGTGATTTATGGAACTGTGTGTATTCTCTTGGTGCCTTTGGCACCCCAGGAGAGAATTCTAGCTGACCAGACTTTTGTAAACTCAGAATAGCATCTGAAGCAGCACAGGGGAACATTGATCTATTCCTGGACCTCCTGAGAACAAACCTGTAGCCATCTTAATTTTGCATTTATTTTTTAATATATTGCTCATTATTTTTGACATGTCTCATTAAAATGTGTGGGGGGGAAGAGCAGAAAGTGTTTTAAGCAAGTTAAACAAATTTGTTTGTATTGGAAGAAGCATTTCATATGTTAATAGGCATTGAGGATCTTTAAGAGATAGATGGTTTATACCTGTCTGTTCTCAATATATGAGTTAAGATACATTGCAACAAATTTCCCTTTGTAATGGGGCTGGGAACAATGAAAAATAGAGGAGAATGAGAAGGTTCTGCATGAGGTGTGTGTGAAACTAACCTTGTCTTACAGTGATAGCTTCTCAGTGGGCAATAGTATGGACTTGGAAATGGAATATGAGGTATACATGAGGAAAACGGGGAAAGGGAAGAAGGGAGTACAGTAAGAATTTTTGTTTGGAACTAGAGGGGAAAGGGTCAGATGAGTTTAAATGGATTCTGAGTTATGAAAGGTCTTGGTTACAAGGTCAGTTTGAATTGCAGCTTTAAGTGAATGGCATATTACAAAGTGAAACAATTATCTAATACATTTGAGTAGTATAAAACACTGATGAAAATAAAAGGAGTTTCTTACTCATTCAGAGTTTCCAGAAAGCCAGCTTTTATACAGAGTACTGTTGTGTGACATTATTACTGGGAAGACATGGATAAATGTCTATTCACTGCAGATAGGAAAGCAAAGACAGACCAAGGTTAAGGATACCACCAAGTTGCAACTTGGTTTTATTGGGGTTCCATATAGGAATATGGGTGAGGAGTTAATTATAAGAACAGAAATGACTGAAAGACAGCTGAATCACCAAAGTCTTCCCTAGCATAGGTGACAGCTCACACAAGCTGGAAATCTGGAGCACACTGTACAACTTGCAGGCAGCTCAATGGGTGTAGGAGAGTGTCTTTTCTGGGCTGCTCAGTTGGTTTGAGCCTCTCCAGGCAGCTTGGCTGGTCTGAGATTTTCTCTTAGCAGCCCATACTGTTAATAGAAGCACAGAGAAGGAGGGAACAAAGTACATCTAGTCAATTCCAGGGACTTCTTGTAGCTTTTGAGTTGTTAACTTTCTGAATCTCTTTTTAGAATAGTAATAGAATGCTTTTGTTTTATTCAAAACAAACTTCATTTTCAGGATGCAATCAAAGTATCATACAACATTTCCCCCTTTTTGTCTAAATAAAAGGGAAGGTTTTAACTCTAACATAGTAAAACTATATACAATAAGAACAAATATCAGGTAAGAATTACATTCACAATGTCCAGTCCATACTTGGGTCTCTGATGGAGTTGAAGACTTGATAGTTACAGTTTTCCTTGTTACCCAATTCAGAAAAGAAACTCACAAAAGAGGTATAAAGTATATAAGGTTGAGAGACATAAAAGGATTTGGGTTGGTAATACAAGTTAGAAAAGAAAGTGAATTTGGTCTAAAACCTTGAACTCACAAAATTAGGATAGATACTGTAATGTTTTCTCTGAATTTAGCAAACACAAATGGATTCTCTGAATCTTAATAAGTCTTAAGGAGCTTCTCTGCAGGATGGAATGTTATATCTCAGAGGAAATTGCTACACTACCCCCTTCCTCTTTCTCAGGCTCTTAAATTCTTTGTGGCTCTTTTCTACCATTGTCTCTGAGCCTTGGAGGGGGGGCACTTAAAAGTCTGACTAGCCTCCTCTAATTCTAGTAGGATATTGAACCATTGTGTCCTCTTATTTACCCTGCCATTTCCAGAGCTTGGTCAGTGGTCTCAGTGGCTTTTCATTTTGTTTTGTTTTCTGCTGCAAAACACTAGTGAGGAATAGGAAGAAAAGGGAAAATAGAAAAATATTTCAGACAAACACTGATATCAGTAATAACCTATGGTTATAGATGCAAATGTTGGGGAAGCCCCTTAGCTATTATATCATTTATTTACCAAAGCAATAGCAATTGTTTCTCCACTGGGACCTATGACTTCTGGGACCCCAGGTTTCTATTTTTTTCTTTGGTTTTTCGAGACAGGGTTTCTCTGTGTAGCTTTGCGCCTTTCCTGGAACTCACTTGGTAGCCCAGGCTGGCCTCGAACTCACAGAGGTCCGCCTGCCTCTGCCTCCCGAGTGCTGGGATTAAAGGCATGCGCCACCACCGCCCGGCTCCCAGGTTTCTATCTTAAGTTCCCAGTTCTAGATGTGAATTTCCCTCTGTGTAACAGGCATAAGTCTAACCAGAAAGCTAGCTGTATAACTGTTTGTACCACTATTGCACTAGCTGACACATCTTACCTGGCACTTCCATCATGAAGCATGGCTAATCATTGGTAGAACTTTGGGCTGTAATTCTTGTAGGCAACCTTAGTAGTACCTTCTGTCACTACAAGAGGTAGCCTTCAGTGAGGGGACACTCCCCCCCTCTAGTCCTAGCTTTGTTTCTTCAAGTCTTTCAACCAAAAACATTTGCTGTTGGCATACTTTTTTGTCCTGCCAGCCTACCCTCAAATAACCATATAGAGACTTAATATTAATTATAAATGCTTGGTTGATAGCTTAGGGTTGTCATTAACTTGCTCTTACAACTCAAATTAACCCATATTTCATACCTATGCTCCATCACGTGGCAGTATCTTTTTTTAGTACAGCATGTTCATCTTCTCTCTGTGTCTAGCTGATGACTCTGCCCTCTTCTGCCCTGAGCTCCTTTGTCCACAAGTCTTGCCTAAACTTTTCCTGCCTAGCTATTGGCCAGTCAGCTCTTTATTAACCAATGAAAGTAATACATATTCACAGTATACAAAAGGATTATTCCACAGCAATATACCGTCTTTATTAATAATCTTACCATATAGTTCTTGAATGCAACCAAAAGCAGTTGCAATACTCTATTGTTTTAGGTGCCTCTAGGGTGTTTGAGGCCAATAAATCCTAGGGGATTCTCAACAATTTTGTGATTTTTATGGCACATGTATTACCACTCTCATAAGATATCCTTATTTGTAGCAGTTATAGGCTCAGGCTATTGCAGAACATTTTCAGTCACTTTTTGGGTATCAGCTGTGCCTTACACAGCCATAAAGCTCCCCAATATTTCACAGATGTGCCTGACCCTTATACCCTTTGTGAACTGAGTGTCTATTCTTTCTTTTTCAGGTGCATTCTTATGTCTCTCAAATGGGTGTCCAATTTTGCAAAAATACTAAAGGGTTTATACCATTATGCTATCTGTATCTAACAAAACATTTTTTTTTTATAGAACATGAGCAGGACAACAACATAAAGCCCTGAACTAACATCCCAAAATGAATAGTGAGGTTATAGAGACACTTTGTGAAACACTGTGAAAGTCCACTGTGATCTGTTCTAAGCAAGTATTAGTCAGGTGACTGCAGTTCACAACCAACTTAGGGTTACTATTGCTGTAATGAAGTGCCATGACTGAAAGCAATTTAGGGAGGAAAGGGTTTATTTTGCTAATATTTCAATTTTCATCATTGAAGGGAATCAGGGTAGGAACTTAAATGCAGGGCAGGGACCTGGAGGTAGGAGTTGATACAGATGCCATAGAGGAGTGCTGCTTACTGGCTTCCTTCCCATTGCTTGCTTTCTTATAGAACCCAGGACTACCAGCCCAGGGATGACCCCATCCACAACAGGCTGGGCACTTCTACATCAATCACTAATTAAGAAAATGCCCTAAGGTTTGTTTAGAGCCTGATCTTATGGAGGCATGAAACATTTTCTCAATTGAGGTGCCCTCCTCACAGATGACTTTAGCTTGTGACATAAAACTTGACATAACAACTGAGAAGACACTATAGTATACAATTTTCAAGGTCTAATACAACATGAATTTTTAAAATCCATTTGTGTCAATTATCTGGCTGCCTCATTATGGGGAACTTCTCATAAGGCCTCTGTGCATTTTCCTCACCTCTGATGAACTTGGTAGGGCTGGCTTTAGCTTTTCAGTCTGAACTAAGGCCAATGAAGTAATAGTTGCCCACCTCCTTGGCTGTGCCTACACTTGGTGAACAATTTCTGGGACCAGAAGAGAAATGTACATAATTTACTGAGGAGAGGCAATTTACTGAGGAGAGGCAACTGCTCATCCTTGATCAAGCTTAGTCCCTTTACCTACCTGTGTGAGACCAGTCCCCACTCCCCGCAGGGTACTCTTGAGGAGTGAGGGATAAGAGATTTAGCTAGAAATATATAGAGAGACACAGATAGGAACAAAGGATAGCCTCAGGAGGGCCTGGGTCAAAATCCACCAGCCCCTTCTGTCTCTGTTAACGGGATATTAAAGGAATGCCAAGGGGTGGAGAAAAAGACCTCCCCCTAGAACAGCCAAATGCAGAACATTCCAAATACCTGGTAACCATACACATGGTCAAGCCATCCCCTAATGCAGCCCTGCTGTGTAAAGCAAGCTCAGATCTCACTAGGAAACCTTTGTGGGCTCCCACAGGTCCCTCCTCTTAATTTTTTAAAGGGCCTCTCAGATAGACTGAGATCTGTCTTAGGTCATTCTCTCTGATTATTACTTCCATTATCTGTCATAGATAAATGCTTTCCATCCAGCATACTCTGTCTTAGGTTGCAAGCCATCAGGAGAAAGTTGCCCATCTCTGGCTCTCAGCCTCTGGCAGGAGGAAGTACTGATCTTAATTTAGCTCTGGCCCACGTTTCTACTGAGCTTACAACCTCCACAGTGATCTCTATAGCTGCCACACCTCCCAGTACAGGAGTAAAGGATGATAAAGATGGCATATCCTTTTTGGAATGGGTCTTAAGATGTCTATAACAGCCTTAGCTGTGCCAAGCCCTATTTTTAAGTCAATAAACTCTTGATGCAAACCACATCAGATAAACTACTTCAAACTTAAACATTCCCTTAGCTTTTACCAAACTCTGGATCATTAACATCAACATAATTCTAGTATAAACAATGTATTTACAACTAGCATGACTATATTATACATATTTACAACTAGCATGGCTATTTACTATGTGTATTTACACTTCTTATAAACTTACATTCAAAAGCAAACTCTCTAAAGGACTACTGTTATTACTATACATATTTACAACTGTTTACAAGCTTACTTATTTATACTTCTTACATATGTAGAAGAGATTTCTTAGAAGAACTATTGACCAAACTTATATTTAAGAGGAAACCCTATAAAACTATTAGAAAGAATCTCTTAACAGAACTAACTTACACTAGCAAGCATCTGGAAGAGATTCCTTGCCTAAAATTTAGAAGAGATTTCTAAACATTTAACAACACAGGACGTGCCCAAATCATTCCTAACACTCAGAGTTTATAATAAAGCTCAGAGTTAATAGTCAGTCAAATCATAGTCAGTTTTGATAACCTCCTTAAAGTTCCCTTGACAGGGAGAGATAAGTGCCTAACTTGGTAATGGCTCTCAGAGTTGCTATTGTTATAGAGTTGCAACACTTGGGATGATGCCATTCCACAAAAGTCACCTTTCCTGCTAGGCTCTCAGCTGTTCCAGAACCAGCAGAATGTGCCCAGCAATAGATGGTTTATTAGCTAGGGCCTGTCCCTTTACCCAAACTTATTGCAGCTCCCCCGAGTGCCACAATTCAAACAAATGCCATTGACTTCACTCAGTTACAGCAGAAGCATCACCTCAGAGTGAGGGTGAAACTACTGTATTGACCTGCCCTAAAGCTTTTAGAAAAAACTTCCTGCACAGTTCTTAGGCACTATCTCAAGCCTGCATTGATTTTCCACTAGTCGGACAAAAGTGGTGTGGCTCCAAGTTTAACTGAGGGTAAAATAGTGGTTTTTAGACATGACTGAGTGTAAAATGGGGTAAGATTCCCTCTTCTTAATTTTTGAAGTTGCCTTTTAAGTTTACCATGAGTGTTTTTTAATGATGTCAATGTTTCTTTCTTGAATTTTAAGTCCAACTCAAGCCCACAAGCTCTTTTTCACACCTGAAACCATCTCCCAGTGTAAGGACCATTTTCCCTTGTTTTCTAAAGGGTTTTTTTTTTATAGCATTTTAACTATCTCCTGAGAGGCAAGCTGTTTGTCTGTTCTTAGTTTTCGGGAAGTAAAGCTAAAATTTTTAACAGTTCTTGGAAAAGTAACTTAACTTTCAGCTGAAAATCAGGATTTTGGGTGCAGTACTGCTATTTTGAGCAGAAAAACACATTTCCCATAGTGCCTTTGATGTAGCATGAATCTTAAAAGTTCTTATTAATAAAATCAAACCCGAGCCGAGTTATTGGAGTCCATGCTGGTAGATCAGAGAGACAGGACAAGCCACAGCTATCTCACCTCACCTGATCCTCAGCTGGTCTTGTCTCCTCAGACTGGAGGCCTCTGAGTCCTCATCCAGAATGAATCTCAGCTGAACTGTGTTGCTCCAAAGCCTGAAAGCTTACCCAGCCAAAATCTTAACCCGCCAAATGCTTCTAGTTTCTGGTCCTCACGCCTTATATATCTTTCTCCTTTCTACCACCACTCCCTGGGATTAAAGGCTGGCTTTCTGGGATTAAAGGCGTGTGTCACCATGCTTGGCTATTTCCAATGTGGCCTTGAACTCACAGAGATCCAGAGGGTTTTCTATCTCTGGAATGCTAGGATTAAAGGTGTGAGTGCCACCATTTTCTAGCCTTTGTATCTAGTGGCTGTCTGTTCTCTGACCCCAGATAAATTTATTAGAGTACACAATATTTTGGGGAACACAATACCACCACAGCCTTTTTCTATATTGTCCTGCTGTTACAAATGACCTTACAAACTACATTTCCCATAATGACTTTTGGGTACACCACACTTCTGTTTCCCTTTATGATTTTTTTTTTTGCTTTTGTTTTTGTTTTTACAATGGGGAATTACTTTTTCTTCCCTAAGCTTGATTTGGAATGCCTGTGTTACCATTTAACAGGTGTACCTCTCAAATTAGATCTTTCACTTGCTACTGTTTCCGAAGCAGATCATGCTTGTCTGCATGCACTCAGACTAGTGTCTTGTTTTTGTCAGAAGCAATAAACCCTAGGGGCTTGCTTTCCACTTTACCAGGTTAGTGAAAGAAAGTTAAGAAAAAGTCTTTTCAGAGATTTTCCCTCCCAAAGAGTTCTCCATCATGTCCTGGCTTGGCTTCTCCCCAAGACAGAGTCCCTGACACTACAGCCAAGGCTTGACTTCACTGCTTCTTCCATGCTAGCAGCTTCCTCAGGCTGCCCTGCTCTCAGCAACTCTCTGCCTAAACACTTGTTTCTAGAGCTATTACAGGTGATTTTCCCATACTGATATCTCCAGGTGAACCTAATTTTTGCTTTTACAGAAAGAGAAAAAAAAATCTCTGTGAAGCAAAGACCTGAAAGGCTTTTTAGCTTTTTAGAGAGAGAGAAAGAGATTAAGTTTTTCCCAAGAAAGCTTTCATTTTTTGAGAAAGACCACCAAGTTTTCCCAAGACTTCTATTTTCTAAACTTCCGACTTCATGGCCAAGTGAAAACAGACCCTGTTTGAATGGTGTTGTACAAGTTTTCTCAGGCACTGCTGGCAGAGCAGAGGGTTTTGTCTTTCTCACGTCCACCCCAGGGAAAATTTTTTTCTTTTGCCACTTGGACTTAGCATTTTAGCTGTCCCCAGGCCAAAAGCTTCCATAGGAATCTTTTTCTGCCCATTTTTTCTCCTCTTTGATCGATTTTTTTTTTATGATTTTTCAGAGAGTTTGCATTCACAGTCCCATAGTTGGAAATCAAGGATATAGTGCCTCTGTCTTGTTGCTTATCCTAATTATTTTCTTATGGTATATTCTTGCATTCTAATTTATATTTTTGTCTTCTTATCCTATGTTTTTTCTACACTGTATTCCTACTCTACATTTTTTCCTTAATTTTTACAGCTAGAATTTAAGAGAGAAAAAGAAAGAAACCTTAATAGAGAGAAATCTATGTTGCAGCCTTACTCGGGCATCTTTCAACAACTTTCACTTTTACTCCTGAGAATAAAATACCATCACCTTTGTCAGTTCTTTATCAGAGTACCTTACACCCATGACAGCCCCTGATACCCCTTTCGCTATGTCCCTGGGTCCCTGTTCAGGCACCATCTATGGGAGACCAGCCCTCACTTTTTCTACCCAGGGTACTCTTGAGGATTGAGGGATAAGAAATTTAGGTAGAAATATATAGAGGAGAGAAACCTTTGTGGGCTCCCACACCCACCCTCCATTGTAGCTGAAGTTTTCCTATGTCCTGGCCTGCTGGCAGTCGAGACAAATCTCTTCCACTTGTGACTCCCAAATAAACACACAGACTTATATTACTTATAAACTGTATGGCCATGGCAGGCTTCTTGTTATCTGTTCTTATATCTTAAATTAACACATTTCTATAAATCTATACTTTGCCTCCGTGCCTCACCAGTAACTTACATTATGCTTCTCCCTGTGGAAGCTGGCAGCATCCCACTTCCTCAGCCCTCCTGTTGAAAGGATTATCCTCTCTTTATCCTGCCTATACTTCCTGTCTGGCTACCAGCCAATTAGCATTTTATTTATCAATCAATCATCCACAGCATTTCCCCTTTTCTTTTTTTTCCACAAAGGAAGGTTTAACTTTATCATAGTAAAATTACATATAACAAAACAACTATCAAGCAAGAATTATAGTTATAATATCTAGTCTATTTGTATTTTGCAAAATTAAAGAAGATATCCTATCTATCCTATATTTGTGAGTCTAAGGTTTTATATCTAACTTATTTTTTAATCATAACTAAGGAAATTATAACTATCTAGTCTTTAACTACATCAAAGACCTCAGAAGGATATAATATTACCTGAGAAATGGGAGAAGGATGCAAGCAACTTTTGGGAGTCTTGCAAGAGTAGACAGAGACAGCTGGCAGCCTGGTCATCATTCAAAGATCCTCTGTAAAGTGGGGGCACCTGTCTTCAGCCCACAGTCCTAGAGTCTCTCAGTCACTTCTGTGTCCTGTAGAATATCTGGCGGTTTCCTCTGCGAAGCAGGAACCTGAAGGACCATTTTGCCAAGCAAAGTTCAGTGGTCACCTTCCTAAGGGTCCTGCATGTCCAGTCAATCAAGCAGTCCAGGCAAGAACAGTTTCTTGCCCAAGTGCCTATTTTTGCCGAGAAGAAGATAAACTCCATATAGAGTGTCTTCAATGTCCATCCTCCTCTCTGAAGTAAACTGGTGTTGCCAGGAGCAGACATGTCTCACCGTCCAGAAAGTCTAAATTTTTAAAACATTTTAAATATCATATTCTGTAGGTCTTTGAAGTGTTTGAAGATTACCTACCTAATTGAATTATATCTAGGTATAACTAGAAAACTTAACTAACATGGCTATAAGTTTGACTATCATAGAAGACTAATTATTAATCTGTATTTCTTAATTATCCATTGCAATCTAAATGAGTTATATAAACATAATACCTCAAACAAGAGTAGAAATATACTGTATAACAAAGTTAAGTTTAAACTTGTATCAATAAACTAAAATCCATAGCAATGTAAAACATTTTAAATAAGTTGTTGCTCTTTAAAAGTAGGTTCAATAATCTACCCTTTCATCCTATTATATCTATACTACTTCCTTTTCTTTAGAAAGAGATTGAATTTATAATCAACCTGTTTTAAATAAAAATAAACATTTGGGTACCATTAGTAGCTGGAGTTTTCTCCAGTCCTGCTTGGGCCCTCAGCTGCTCAGACACAAATAAATACACAAGAGACTTACATTACTTATAAGCTGTATGGCTGTGGCAGGCTTCTTGCTATCTAGTTCTTATATCCTAAATTAACCCATAATTCTTATTTATGTTTAGCTATGTGGCTTGGTACCTTTTTTCAATTTTGCCTTCACATCTTGCTTCTCATGGTGGCAGCTGGCAGTGTCTCCTGACTCAACCTTCCATTTCCCCGAATTCTCCTCTCTGTTTATCCCACCTATACTGTTCTTCCTGCCTGGCTACTGGCCAATCAGCATTTTATTGATCAATCAAATCAGAGCAACACATTCACAGCATCCAGAAAGACATCCCCAGCAGAGGACCCAGGTTTAATTCCAAGCTCACAACCCTTTGTAAGTTCAGACCCAGAAGATCTGTTGCCACCTTCTGGCCATTTCAGGTGCTGCACACATGTGCACAGACATACATATGCAGACAAACACCCATACACACAAAATAAAAATCTTTAAGCAATAAGATCTAGAGCAATAGACAAAGATAGTCGATACTGATCTCTAGTCTCCACATGCATGGATACTTATGTGCATGTGTGCCTCCTACATAGGATCATGTGCACATGCATATGCACACACATACCACATACATATACATACATCACATACAAAAGTGTTTTTCAAATATTATCTAGTAAAGGTTGTTTGAAAAAATCACTTAATCTCCCAGTACAATAGTGATTACAATACTTCTCATTGAGTTAATCCGTGCTCACTTTGGTTTCTGGCACATAGTATAACCTTGGAGTCAGACCTGGTTAAACCAACCTACATGACCTTAATCCTTTTTTTAAAACTTTTATTGCTTCTTTGTGAATTTCACATCATGCATTCTGATCCTGTTTATCTCCTTCACTTCTGCCCTCTGCCCTTGCAACATTTCCCCCCAATCAAAACCAAATTTAAAAGAAAATTCAGAAACCAAAAAAAAAAAAAAGCAAAACAAAATGGAGAATCTCATTGTGAAAGCTGCAGTGTGGCCCATTGAGTCACACAATTTACCTTTTAATCCACTCATCTTTACTTGTAAGTGTTCATTACTGTGAGCGATTGGTCTGGCTCTAGGCCTCTGGCTTCTGCTATGCCACCGGTAATGGACTCTCATTGGGACTCTTCATGGAGATCCTGTTGTTTTGGATCTGTAGGTTTGTCCCCTTCACATGCTCCAATGGTTCGTAGATTTCAGTGGATGTTATTCCTGGTTCTGGGCCTGGGTGGTAGCTGAGTTAGTCAGCCTGCCAGCTTTCCTTCCAGTGTTACCCGGGCACGCTCTCCAGCACTGCTTCAGTTAGCTCATCCAAAGCAGCCTACAACAAGGGGTGGGACCAGTTTTCCTGCTCTCCTCAGATCTGGGTCCCCCATACTCAACATCACCAGGGCTAGCTCTACTGTTTTGCCCAGAGAAGGTGCAGGGCCCTCTCTCCTGATTGCTGTAGGGTGAATGGGGGGTGGGGTAGGTGGAGCAGGGTCAGCTCTCCTGCTCTTATGCCCTCAGGGCCAGGGTGGGTTTCTTTGGCAGGCCCTTTTACTCTACAGCCACTGGGCCACAGACTCAGACATGGCCCTAGGCAGTAGCTGGTGCCTGGACATCTCAGTGGCTCCAGGTGGCAACACCAGCCTCCCAGATCAGCATGGTGTGGTGGTATTGTGTTCCCCAAAATATTGTATACCTTAATAAACTTATCTGGGGTCAGAGAACAGAAAAGCCACTAGTTAGGCAGTGATAGCACATGCCTTTAATCCTAGCATTCCAGAGTCAGAAATCCATCTGGGATCTCTGTGAGTTCAAGGCCACATTAGAAACAGCCAGGCATGGTGACTCATGCCTTTAATCCTAGGGAGTGATGGTAGAAAGCAGAAAGGTATATAGGGTGTGAGGACCAGAAACTAGCAGCATTTGGCTGGTTAAGCATTTGGCTGGTTAAGCTTCAGGCTTTCGAGCAGCAGTTCAGCTGAGAGCCATTGGGATGAGGACACAGAAGCTTCCAGTCTGAGGAAACAAGACCAGCTGAGAAGGTGACCAGGTGAGGTTAGCTGTGGCTTGTTCTCTGATCTTCCAGTTCACCCCAATACCTGGCTCTGGGTTTGATTTTATCAATAAGAACTTTTAAGATTCCTGCTACAGCATGGCCCTGTGGGAGGCATGTTGACCAAATTATTCTAACATTTTTTCTCTTTATTTGTCTTTAATTTCCTTATGTGCAAGATGAAGTAAATTGTAGCTGAAGTTTTCCTGTGTCCTGACCTGCTGGCAGTAGGGACAAATCTCTTCCATTCACTTCCTCCAAGTAAACACATAGAGACTTATATTACTTATAAACTGTATGGCTGTGGCAGGTTTCTTGTTATCTGTTCTTATATCTTAAATTAACCCATTTCTATAAATCTATATCTTGCCACGTGGCTCATGGCTTACAGGTATCTTACATCATGCTTCTCCCCAGGGCAGCTGGCAGCGTTTCCTGACTCAGCCTTCTTTTCTACCCAGCATTCTCCTCTCTCCTTGTCCCTCTTACACTATCTTTCCTGCCTGGCTACTGGCCAATCAGCGTTTTGTTTATTGATCAATCATAGCAACATATATTCACAGCATACAGGACATCCCACAGAAGTTATTTTTTTTTGTTTTGTTTGTCTTTTTGAGCCAGGGTTTCTGTATGTAGTTTTGGTGCCTGTCCTGGATCTTTCTCTGTAGACCAGGCTGGCCTCGAACTCAGAGATCCGCCTGGCTCTGCTTCCCAAGTGCTGGGATTAAAGGCATGTGCCACTGCCACCCAACAGATGAAGTAAATTTTAAGAGGTAAATTAAAACTTGCATGGTGTATAAAAAAAAAGCTTCAAACAAGCTTTTAAAATTATTATTGCTTTTTCATCTCTTTTAGGTCCTTCCAGTTGCACAATTTGCTAGTGTTCCAGCTACACCGGTTCTGTCAAGCACTGTGTAGTCCATACTGTAAAGTCAAAGACCTGAAGTAAGTTGGTTTGCTTTAAACTCTTAAGGCATTAAAGATAAGACTGGGTTACCAGACATTACAGTTCCAGCAGATTGGACCTGAAAACAAAATATAGCTAGGACTCAGCTTATCTATGCACAGTGGAAGAGCACTACAAGCCCCAAATGGGTAGAAATGGTTCACTCTAAGAACTCCATTCATCCTTCCTGCCTTTTCTCCTTTAGATTTGGTGTTTCTGCTACAATGAGAGTGTGGTAGGTTGGAGTACTTGTAAATTTTGTATTAGGTGCCTTTCTTCAGACTCAAAAGAGCAATCCATTTTCCTACCAGACTCGTATTGTCTAAGTTTCCTTTCAGTTTGGTCTTATGCTAGTCTATGCAGCTTGATGATCCTTTTCTTTCCATCCATGTCCTACTTTGTGCTTCATTTATTCCTAAGGTGTTCTAATAATGGCCTCTCACTTCCCTGGACTTCTGTCTTCACTACTCATCTGCAGGTGCATTGGCCCCCTCCCTCCCCCTCTCTCCAACTTTCCCTCTCCCTCCTTTTCTCCCCCTCTTCTTCCTTCCCTCCCTCCCCCCCTCTCTCTTTCCCTCCATCTCCCTCCAGGAATCCCCCACCCCTTTGCCACAGATACCAGTGTCTGATGTCCTTTTTTTCCCTCCCATCCCTGAGTAAGAAACAGCCTTTCCAAACTCCAGTGGGTAAATTAATTTTCTTTATTTTTGTGAACATCTTATTACTTTCAAAACATAGGTACATAAAGAAAGAAAATGCTTTTACTCAAACTTCCCTGTCCTCTTATATCCCATACCACACTGCCTTCTGTTCCCT
The DNA here is from genome assembly GCF_004664715.2 of Peromyscus leucopus. Classification (NCBI taxonomy): domain Eukaryota; kingdom Metazoa; phylum Chordata; class Mammalia; order Rodentia; family Cricetidae; genus Peromyscus; species Peromyscus leucopus. Next base: position 94,210,567 of record NC_051083.1, read on the forward strand.
GCTGATACCTTGTTTGCTGAATGTCTTTCCACACCATTTCAATTAATATTGAAATGTATGTTTTCTGGATACAAAATGAAAAATTCGTAACATATTTCTATATAGCACACGTATATATACCTAAGAACCTTAAGTTTTTTATTTTACACAAAACAAAATGATCCCTTTCATAGTACTGTTTTTCTTTTAATACCATTGGCTACACCTCCCATACAGCTATCCAGTACACAAGATCATTTTTTCTCTTCTTGGATTTAAAGCTTTCTCTGTTACTGCCTTAACAACCCACGTTTCTACTAATGTGTCTTTCTTTAGAACATCTCAGTCTTAAGGAGCTTTCCTGCAGGATGGATTGTTTTACTTTAGGAAATCTCTGCAAAAGTACTGCCCTTATTAGAATTGAAATGCTTGTCAGATATCTCACCCAGATATCTTTTCTCAAGCATGTACTAAGTGACAAAATAGCCCTCTCTTAACCTTGTATCTCACTTGACTTCTTCCATTCATAGCCTAGAGTCCTTGGACAGAATTGGCTCTCAAACTGGGGGTTTCGGCCCCTTTAGGGGTAGAGGTCAAACAACCCTTTCCCAGGGGTAACCTAAGACTATTGGAAAACACAAATATTTACATTACGACTCATAAGAGTAGCACAATTATAGTTAGGAAGTAGCAATGAAAGTAATTTTATGGTTGGGGGTCAGTACAACATGGGGTTGCAGCATTAGGAAGGTTGAAAATTATTGGTGTAGAAGTTCCCCTCACTCCTCAATCCTGGCACTTTAGTTTCACACCACCCTGAGTTTTCTTGACGATCCAAAGTAAACACCAGACCCAGTGGACATTTTTCAGTCAGCTTCAGCCTCTGTATCCTTGTCTTTTGATTCCCAGGCTAAGCATTTCACTGCCTGACAGGTTGCCAACTCAGGTTGTTTTTTTGCCCTCCAGTGGACATGCAGCACTATGTAGAGGCAGTTTTGGTTGTCAAAACTGAAGGGGTAGGGAGTGGGTCACAGAGACATACTGTGGGTAGAGGCTAGGAATCTGCTGAACTCCTTACAATGCACAGGAACTCTTACCCCACAGCAAAGAACTGTTCAAATCCAGATGTCAAGTGCAATGAGATTAGGAAACCCTGCAGTAGAGGGAGCTGAACAAGCCCAAAGGATGTTCAAAAAATTGCAGACTGGAGTTCTGGCCTCCAATCCTGAAGATAACTATACCGTCACCAACAACAGACAACCATACCACAAAGGGTTCTTGTTCTCCAGGTTGGTCAGGATTCTTCCAGTTGTGTCTCAGTCTGGTCCAGGTACAGTCCTTCTTCTACCTGAGGACTAGAACACATATATAGTTCCTCTCAACATATTTTACAGCCACAGAGGGGGAGAAGCAGACTGATCTCCCTCCTACTCCTTACTCTCCCCACTTCTTCCTTCCTCCACTACTCCTGGGATAAAGCTGTTATATTTTACATTTCTGAATACACTGAGAGCTTTTTAAATTCACATTCTCCTTCATTTAGTGCACTGCTGAGTTGGAAGGAAGAATCCCACCAGTTAGCACTGTGCTTTGGCTGATAGAGACCGTCAAACCCTCTGTGTACTATCAGTTGCTCACTCACCTTGGAGCAGTGGAGTTTCCTGTTCAGATCTGTCCATGGTTCTGCCCACTTGAGGACTAGGGAAGAGTTCACAGAAGTCCTTGCTTGCATCTGGTGCTGGCATCCTCCATACTCTTTCAGAATTCTCATAGGGGTGGCAAATCTCTGCCAAGTTAATTTGAGTCAAGCATAAACCCAAGGTTAACCCATCTCCAGCTTCATTTGATGGCTTTATTTCTTGTATTATTTCTCTCTCAGAACGTGAGCCTCCTATCCAGTTCATTCCTGGGAACAACTAGCTGAGGCTTGACCTGTTTCTGGTAATAGAATTCCCTCAGAACATAGGCATCCTACCCAGTTCATTCCTGGAGACTTGGTATAAAGAAATCCTCACTGCGTGCTCTCCGCTTCTTCAATTCCCCTGCTAATTCCATTATGTTCTTTAATGGTGCGCTGTTTTGAAACTACATTTCTGAGCCAGGCATGGTAATACACACTTATAATCTCAACACTTAAGAAGTGGAGTCAGTCATCCTTGGCTACATAGTAAGTTTGAGGCCAGTCTGGGCTAGATGAGACCTTGGTTTTTTTTTTTTTTTTGTTTGTTTTGTTTTTGTTTTGTTTTGTTTTTTATAGAAACAAAAATCAAGATATAAAAGAAAAATGGTTTGATATAAGAATGTTCTAGTATATACACATACACATAAACACACACAAACACAAAGGTGAAGCAGTTCTGAGGTGTTGAATGCTAATTATCTGGAACACAAAAGAAATCAAAACTTTTCCCTCCCACACCATCTGTACTCATCCCGTTTTCCCCTCCCCATCCCCATGAAACCCCTCCCATTCTACTTTTCCCACCTCTGAGAATTGATTTCCCTATGGGAAATTTCTACTCTGTATCACATTTCTGAACTCACTGAGGGCTTTGCAGCCAGCTTAGCTTCCCACATCGGAAGCAGTTTTCCTTCTCTGAAAGATTCACAGTTTTACACCAAGGGCAATCCCAATCCCCAGGCCTGTGAAGTGCCATATTTCTCTGTAGCTGGCTATCTTGACTATCTTTTGGGAGTTCTTGGAGGTATACTGTTGGGCCCTCAGTGTCAGACATATTCATATCAGTGGCCATGAAATAGGGAGGCATCTGAGGCTCTGTGACAATGCTTAGTGGCGGGGATGGGGTGGGTGTGACTGGGAAGGGGCTTTCATATGAGTATGTGAATGAGTCAGGGAGTTGGATTGTAACAGGTTGTGGGGAGCCTGTGGACCTGCTGAGATCTAAGGGCTCAGAGTCAGAACATGTAGGTATTCCCATAGACTTGCCTTCCCCTTCCCTGTCCTCTCCCTCCTCTCCCTCTTTCCCCTCTTTCCCCTTTTCTCCCTCCTCCTTCAAGCCCAAGGGATAATTTTTCCACTCCACCGCTCCAAAATGATCCAGGGTGATTCCTTCCAGCTCTCCTGTGCCTGCCAGCTCCCCAGAAGCAGCCATGGCTGTAGCCCCTTCCATCTCCTTTTCTGGTTCACGAACTGCTTTATCACTAGCTGTCACCTCTTTTTTCTCGTCTGCATTTGGTGTCTCTGTCTTTGCTCCTTGAGCAGTAGCAGGGGCTCTAGTCACGACTGGCATCTCTGCAACTGGAAAGGCCCTCAGCTCCTGGAGAGAAGTGGGCGGAGTTGAAACATATTCTGGGAATGGGTTATGGTCATAGGGGTGGCATAGGGTGGGGATAAGACTGGATAAGGAGGTAATCTTACCGCGTGTAGTAGCTTCAGTCTCAGCAGGTCCCGCTCTCTCTGCACCTCTGCCAGTTTGGTGTGGGCTAGCTGAAGTTGGAAGGCTGCCTCCTTGCGTTCAATCTCTCGCTGGTCTGTGAGCTTCTTCAGGTCTGATGCCAAGGCATGTGCCGCTGACCTGTGCAGGCTGGCAAAGTCGTGAAGCCATTGCACTCTGCGCCCCTGCAAGTGGCCTTGCCTCCAAGCAAAGCGAACACCCAAGGCCAGGCTGCCCCAGGCACAGGCTTCCCGAGCCTGGCTAGGCATCTCGCCATCCTCCAGGAGGATTCTGAGCTTTTCTTCCACCTCCTCCCAGGACAGCGCCAGGTTCTCAAAGTAGAACTCGGGGCCTTTTGTGTGCTTGGACATTTGCTCATTGATGAACATTAACACTTTGCCGTGCCGGAACCCACTAGAGGGATCGTTGGGATTCATGATTGCTGAGTGTCTTAGGAGCTTTGCTGAGCCTGTAAGAACAGAACAATCTGTTGTAGGTCTTTGTTAGCACAACCTTGCCCCTTAAGTCTCCCTATATAAGGTCCTTAGCTCTCCCTCTCCCAGTAGGTCGCCAGCCACATTTATCTAAAAGTAACTGCTTGGAAGGCTTTTTATTTCCCTAGGACACACTCCCCCACCAGGACTCACCTCTCCCACGAGTGGCCAGCAGAGGTACAAGTCCAGCACACCTGCCACAAAACCAGCCTGTCCACCAAGGGGGACAGAGGCAGAACAAGCCAAATAGCAGTCCTCTCTCGTCACGTAGCCGGCTTTAGAGAAAAAGACTCGTGAGGACCAAGTCTCGCTTGGAAATCTCGCGAGTTTGCTCTTGGACTGTTCCAATATCCAGGACTGGCAGGGGGAGATGAGGTAGCGCCCTCACGCTTGCCCAAAGAAAAAAATGGGAACCAACCACTGGTAGGATTGACACCCTTTGAAATCAGAAAGAAACAGGACTAAAACATACAAAAAAATCTATAAATAAATAAATAAATAATCTAAGCAAGTTTCAAAACTTGTAAGCCCCCCCCCCAATGTAATAGTTTGTCCCATGTTTGAAAAGCCCTAGCCGGGCGTGGTGGCGCACGCCTTTAATCCCAGCACTGGGGAGGCAGAGGCAGGTGGATCTCTGTGAGTTCGAGGCCAGCCTGGTCTACCAAGTGAGTTCCAGGAAAGGCGCAAAGCTACACAAAGAAACCCTGTCTCGAAAAAAACCAAAAAAAAAAAAAAAAAAAAAAAAAAAAAAAAAAGAAAAGCCCGTTCTAAGGTATGGAATGTTCCAGAATTGGAAACATAGGGTTTTCCTGACACAACTAAAGCAAGAGAGTATAGTCTGGCCGTAGCTCCATCAGCCATAGTCCACTCTGATAATTTGTGGTCGTTTCTTTCCCCCAAATGAAGCACCTCCAAGCTCCACCTGCCGCCAGTGCCTTTTCAAGCATCACCTCATATGGCACTTCATAATCAGGCCCCTTTCATTTTTTCCGTTCACTACTGAAGCTCTCTGAGATTATGCAGGAATCACTCCTATCTTGTTATCAGAAGTACCTGATAATGTCTGTTAAAATGCTCAGTGAGGGGCCTGGAGAGATGACCCATCCATTAAGAGCACAGCACCACATGGTGACTCACAACTTATAACTATAGTTCCTTGGGATCCGGTAGCTTCTTTTGGTGTGCAAACGTACATGCAGATGAAACACCCATAAACATAAATAAATCTTAAACATTGCAAAAAAAAATGCTCAGTGACTTTCTGAGGTCTATACCTCAGAAAGCAAATCACAGGCTAAATCCTGTTTTGCCATTTTTTTTTTTTTTTTGAGACAGGGTTTCTCTGTGTTGTTTTGGTGCCCTTCCTGGATCTCGCTTTGTAGACCAGGCTGGCCTCGAACTCACAGAGATCGGACTGGCTCTCCCTCCCAAGTGCTGGGATTAAAGGCTGTGTGCCACCACCGCCTGGCCCATTTTGGCATTTCTTATATGACCTTCTTAACTGAATTTTAGTTTCTCTTTCTGGGCCTATGTCAAGGACCAAATGACAAAAGTACATGTACAGTTTCAGGGTGTTTTTCTATGATTCCTTTTTTTTTTTTTTTGACAGAAACTCATTATGTAGACCATACTGGCCTTGAACTTACAGAGATACATCTGTGTCTGACTCCTAAGTGCTGACATTAAAGGTATATGCCATTAGTCTCCACTCTGATTCTGTTTTTGTGAAATGTATAAAGTAAGAATATACATATATCCTTTCTTGCATATTTCTATATAAAAAGAGACCTGACATGGGAGAGTATAAATGCCATACTTTTAACATTTGTCATTTAAGGGAGATGGGCTCAGAGGGGCAGTTAGGGGAGAGTGGATTTCTTTTTTTTTTTTTTTTTTTGGTTTTTCGAGACAGGGTTTCTCTGTGTAGCTTTGTGCCTTTTCCTGGAACTCACTTGGTAGCCCAGGCTGGCCTCGAACTCACAGAGATCCGCCTGCCTCTGCCTCCCGAGTGCTGGGATTAAAGGCGTGCGCCACCACCGCCCGGCAAGTGGATTTCTTTTTAACTTTAAAAAATTCTCTCTGGTTTCATTTGTTATAAAGAAAAGAGGTTTGTATGTATTAAAAAACCTCTAGCATTAGCCAGGCAGTGGTGGCACAGGTCTTTGATTTCAGCACTTGGGAGGCAGAGGCAGGTGGTTCTCTTGAGTTCGAGGCCAGCCTGATCTACAGAGTTCCAGGACATCTGGGTCTATGTAGAGAGTCTCTGTCTTAAAAACAAGTACAAAAAACAAACAAAAATCTGGAATATTATATGACACTTTAGTAGTAATTTTCTTTGGAATATTTTCAATAGGAATATCGAATTTTTTGTTTGTAAGGTTTTGTTTTAATTTCTGTGACAAGGCCTCACCTGGTTGGCCTAAAATTCTCTATGTAGACCAGGCTGACTTCGAATTCACAGATCACCCTGCCTTTGCCTCTGTCTCTGAAGTGCTAGGATTAAATGTGTGCACTACCAAGCATGACTAAAGCATTTTCTAAAAAGGTATTTTTGTTGTTATAAAAAAATGTTTAGAGGCTGGAGACATGGGTCAGTGGGTAACAGCAGTTGCCACACAGATTGAGGATCAGAGTTTTGAATCTCTAATCCCAGTACTCTGTAGGGTAGAAGTCAGGCAGCATCAGGTTGCTCAGAAGTCAGCTAGCCTGGCTTTGTCAACAGCAAAACAAAAGATGTAGTCAGTGATGGTGGTCCACGCCTTAGATTGCAGCACTTTGGAGGCAGAGGCGGGTAGATCTCTGTGAGTTCCAGGCCAGCTTCATCTACAGAGTGAGTTTCAGGACAACCAGGGCTACACAGAGAAACCCTGTCTCAGACAAAAACACAGACACACACACACACACACACACACACACACACACACAAATCAAGAGATGCAGTCTCAAGGAGGAATACCTAAAGTTACACTCTAACCTACAGACAGACACAGCCATGGCAAACACATGTCCACAGTCACACAAGGTTTTTTAAGTTTATGATAAGATGTACTATATATTTCCCCAAATAGAAAAAAAAGATAATTTTCCTGATACCATCAGATAATTGTAAATATTCTTTTAATGATTATTATCAACATATATTCATTATGTGAAATGGTGGGTTTTATTATGACATTTTCAAAAGTGTATATTGTCTCCTTTGCTCATAGCCATGCCCCCATTATCCTCTCTTGTCCCTCTTATCTTACTGGTCCCCTTCTCAAATAGTTCTCTTCTTACTTTGTCATATATATGATACATTGTATTATATCATAATACACACACACACACACACACACACACACACACACACAACACACACGGGAGAGAGTGAGAGAGATTGATTCACATAAGAAAAAAACTTTCATTTGTCTTTCTGATTGTGGCTCATTTCCTTAACATCATGACCAGTTTCATCTATTTTCTTACAACTGACAAGATTTTTTTTTCCTTTTTTAATTATTTTGTGTGTGTGGTGTATATATATGTATGTATGCTTGCCTGTGCAGTTGCATTTGGAATCCAGAGGTTAGTGTTGTGATACTTTTTGCAATCACATTTCTACCTTATTTTTTATTACATTTATTTATTCATACATGTGTTACAGTGCATATGTGGAAGGCGGAGGACAACTTGCAGGATGTGGGTTTTGGGTATCAAACCAAGGTCATCATGCTTAGCAGCAGAGATCCTTACCCACAGGTTTGTTTTCCCATGCTGACCTTTTTTTTTTGACATGGTCTTTTTTTTGCATAGCATATTTTAATGGAAAACTATTAATTTATGTACAGAGTTCAGTAAATGCAGTGTCCTCTTTCAGAGAAATATTTTTCTTTAATTTTTTTCTATATTTTAAAAATAAATTTATTTAATTTACATCCTGACCAGTTTCCCCTCCCTCTCTCAGTCCCCCACTCCTCTCTCACTTCCTCTCTCAGTCCCCCACTCCACCCCCACTCTGTTCCCACCCCCAAATCCACTCCTTCAACATTTCTGTTTAGTAAAGATCATGTCTTTCATGTATATCAACAAACATGACATATCAATTTGCAGTAAGACTAAGCACCTCCCTGTAGCACGAATCTTAGAAGGTCTTATTAATAAAAACAAGCCTGGAGCCAGGTACTGGGGTCAATGCTGGAAGATCAGAGAAGCAGAACAAGCCACAGCCACCTCACCTCACCAGTTCCTCAGCTGATCCTGTTTCCTCAGACTGGAAGCCTCTGAGATTTTTGTTTTGTTTTCTCTTATTTTTCGAGATATGGTTTCTCAGTTCTCAGTGTAGCCTTGGCTGTCCTGGAACTTCCCCTGTAGACCAGACTGGTATCAAACTCACAGACATACACCTGGCTCTGTCTCCCTAGCGCTGGGATTAAAGGTGTGCACCACCATTTTCTGGCCTCTTTGTCTATCTAGTGGCTGTTCTGTTCTCTGACCCCAGATAAGTTTATTAGGGTGCACAATATTTTGGGGAACATAATATCACCACATTTCCCTTTTTTTGTCTAAAATTTCAAAAAGGTTATAACTAATACAAGAAGACCTATATCCAATAAGTGTATACAATATATGTAGTCAAGAATTACATTAATGATGTCTCTTCCATTAACATTTGATAGATTCAGACAAAAAGCTCCATTATATATGTTAACAATGTCCAGTCCAGTGACATTTGATAAACTCAGACAAAAATTTTCATTACTTATCCTATTTAAATCAAGTAGTTCCTTTTAAAAAGTAGATTCAATAATTGACCTTTATCTTATTACCTCCCCATGTATTAAGGCTGGGCAAGTCGACCCAGTATGAGGAGTAGGGTCCCAAAAGCCAGTAAAAGAGTCTGAGTGGTATGGCTGGGGCTTGTCATAGGTTGATTCCCAATTTTCTGAGAAACAGCCACACTGACTTCCAAAGTGGCAGTACAAGTTTGCATTCCCACCAGCAATAGAGGAGTGTTTCCCTTGCTCCACATCCTCTCCAGCATTAGCTGTCACTTGTATTTTTGATCTTAGCCATTCTGTTGTGTGTAAAATGGAATCGGAGTAATTTTGATTTGCATTTCCCTGACAGCTAAGGATGTTGAACATCTCAAGTGTTTCTTAGCCATTTGAGATTCTTCTGTTGAGATTTCTGTTTACATCTGTAACCCATTTTTTAATCGGATTATTTGGTTTGCTTTTTGAGTTCCTCTATTGGATGTCGGGTTCATGAACATGTGTTCCCATTCTGTAAGCTTCTATTTTGTCTTATTGACAGTGTCCTTTGCCTTACAGAAACTTTTCAGTTTCATGAGGTCCCATTTATTAATTGTCAATTGCTGGGGATATCTTTCTGTATGCTGTGAATGTGTTGCTCTGATTGATTGCTAAATAAAACGCTGATAGGCCAGTATCCAGGTAGGAAGAATATTATAGGTGGGATAAGCAGAGAGGAGAATTCTGGGAAGTGGAAGGCTGAGTCAGGAGATGCTGCCAGCTGCTGCTGCCACGAGAAGCAAGATGTACAGATACCAGTAAGCCACGAGCCACATGGCAAGGTATAGATTTATAGAAATGGATTAATTTAAGATGTAAGATCTAGCTATCAAGAAGCCTGCCACAGCCATACAGTTTATAAGCAATGTAAGCCCTGTGTGTTTACTTGGGTCCAAGCGGCTGCAGGACTGGCAGGTGAGAGAGATTTGTCTTGACCATGGGCCAGATGGGACACAGAAAAACTACAGCTACAGTTAATCTTAGTACTGGTGCTATTAATGTTCTGTTTAGGAAATTGTCTCCTGTGCCAGTGCATTTGAGATTATTTCCCACTTTCTCATCTGTCAGGTTCAGTGTATCTGGACTTATGTTGAGGTCTTTGATCCACTTGGACTTGAGTTTTGTGCAGGGTGATAGATATGGATTGATTTGCTTTCTTCTACATGCCAACATCTAATTATGCCAGTACCATTTGTTTAAGATGCTTTTTTTATTTCATTTTATAATTTTGACTTCTTTGTTGAAAATCAGGTGTTCATAGTTGTGTGGATTAATGTCAGGGTCTTCGATTCAATTTCATTGATTCACATGTCTGTTTTTATACCAATACCAAGGTGTTTTTATTACCATAGCTCTGTAGTAGAGCTTGAGATCAGGGATGGTGATAACCTCCAGAAGTTCATTTTTTGTACAGGATTGTTTTAGCTATCCTGGGTTTTTAATTTTTCCATATGAAGTTGAGTATTGTTCTTTCGAGGTCTGTAAAGGATTATGTTTGGATTTTAATGGAGATTGCATTGAATCTGTAGATTGCCCTTGGTAAGATTGCCATTTTTACTATATTAATCCTGCCTATCCATGAACATGGGTGATCTTTCCATCTTCTAATATCTTCTTCAATTTCTTGACATGATCATTCATTGAACCTGGAACTGGTGATTTTGTGTACATTGTCTGGCCATCGAGCCCCTGGTTTTTCCCTGTCTCAGGCCCTCAACACTGGGATTACAGAGGTCTGCTACCACCTTCCGCCTTTTCCATGGGTGCTGGGGATCAGAATTTAAGTTCTAATGTTTGTATAACAAGTAGTTCATCCACTGAGCCATCTCCTCAGCCTACAGTTTTGTTTTTCTTTATGGATGAATAAAACTTCATTGTATAACTCTCTCTCTCTCTCTCTCTCTCTATATATATATATATATATATATATATATATATATATATATCATAGATAGATAGATAGATAGATAGATAGATAATGCATTTTTTGTTGGACGTCTAGGCTAACTTCAACACTTAGCAATTGTAAATAGTGCCATAATAAACATGGATGTGCAGGTATTTCTGCTGTATACTAACTTCAGCATCAGCTCTGCCAGATGGTATTTCTATCTTCAGTGTTTTGAGGAACCTCTTTGCTAATTTCTATAGTTGTTTGCACTGAGTTTGTGTTTGTTATTGCCCCCATGTTCTCTAGTATCTCAGTGTAGCTGTGATTTGTATTTTGCTGATGGATGAAGATGGTGAATATTTTTCTCAGACCTATTTGTAATTACTTTGAGAACTGTCCAATTCATTTGCCCATTTGTTGATTGGATGCCAATTTTGGTGTCTGACATTCTGAGATTTTTATATATTATATACATTAACCACAATCAGATGTATAGATGTTAAACATTTTCTTGCTTTTCTTTACTTTTCTTAACTGTGTTGTTTCATTTGCTCTGCATAAGCTTTCTGAATTCTTGTGAAACTATTTGTCCATGCTCTTTTGTCCTGGGCTATTAGAATGCTCTTCAGATAGTCCTTGCCTATGCCTATAACTTGAAGTGTTTCACCTGTTTTCTTCTAGAAAGTTCAAAGTTTCAAAGTCTTAAGGTCTTGATCCAGGTTTGAATCAGTTTTCATGCAGGATGAGAGATAAGTTGTTTATTTTCATTTTCCTACATGTGGCTATCCAAATTTCCCAGTACCATTTGTTGAGGCTGCCTTTTCTCCATTATATGTTTGGATGTATTTGTTGAAAACCATGTGGTTATGTGCATTTAATTGTGTCTTAATTTTTATTCCATTGGTCTACATGCCTGTTTTGGTTCTAGCAACATTCTGTTTTTGTTAGTATGGCTCTGTAGTATCATCTGAAATTGGGTACAATGAGCTCTTTCTGCTCAAAATAGTTTTGTCTATTTGGGGTCTTTTGTGCTTCCATAATAAATCTTACCATTGTGTTTCTGTTTCTGTGAAAAATGTAACTGGAATTTTTAATGGGGCTTGCATTGACTCTGTAGATTACCTTTGGTAGTTAACCATTTTATAATATTAGTTCTGCCAATCAGTGTTCATAGGGAATCTTTCTTCTAGTATCTCCTTCAATTTCTTCAGCTTTTTAACCTTTTTAAAAACTCCTTGGTTACCTTTGTTCCTAGATAGAAACCCTTCCCCTTTTTGGATATTATTTGGAATGAAATTCTCTTCTTGATTTCTTTCTCAGTATGTTCAGTATTATTTAGGAATGCTACTAAATTTTGTATTATCTGACTAAAATTGATTATCAGATCCAGTAATTTTAATGGAGTCTTCAGGTATATAAAACTTACTTTTCTTATTGTAATAACAAAGCAACTTAAGACAGTAAGGGATTATTTTGGCTTATGGCTCAAAGGTTCAGCCCATCATGGTAAGGACATAGGGACAGGACAGTGAAGCAGCCAGTAACCTTGATCCACAGTAAGAAAACAGAAAGAGATAAATGCTAGTTCTTAGCTCACTTTTTTTTAAAATTCCAGTTCATGGAATAATGTCACCCAAAATAAGCTGTTGTATCTATCTCTAGTAACCTGAGAAGCTCCTTTAGAGACATACTCAGAAATTTGTTTCCTGTTTGATTCTAAGTCAAGTCAAGTTGATAATATTAACTGCCAGAATGGTCACAAGTATAGGATAATATTACTTGGAAACAAGGATAATTTGACTTTTTCCTTTCCTATTTGTATCCCCTGTTGTATGAATGCTAAATGGTCTTATAATGAAAACCCAGAGCCAGATATCAGGGTGAAAGCTGAAAGATCAGAGAAGCTGAGCAACCACAGCTACCACCTCTTATCTCACCAACTCCTCAGCCTGAAAGAGAGAGAGTTCCTGTCTCCTCCCACCTTATATTCCTTTCTCTATCCAGCCATATAATTTCCTGTCTCAACCCTCCTAGTGCTGGGATTAAAGTTGTGATATCCTAAGTGCTAGGATTAAAGGTGTGTGTCACCATTGCCTGGCTCTGTTTCTCTTTTAGACCAGATTAATCTCGTGTAGCCCAGTGTGGCCTTGATGGATCTCTGCCTCTGCCTCCTGTGTTCTATGATTAAAGGTGTGTGCCACCATGGCCTTGTGGTAGTATTGTGTTCCCCAAAATACCTTGCACCCTAATAAACTTATTTGGGGTCAGAGAACAGAACAGTCACAATATTAAACATAGAGGATAGGCAGTGGTAGCACACACCTTTAATCCTAGCATTCAAGAGGTAGAAATCCATGTGTTCAAGGATACAGCCAAGCATGGTGACTCACGCCTTTAATCCCAGAAAGTGAGCCTTTAATCCCAGGGAGTGATGGTAGAAAGCAGAAAGGTATATAAGGCGTGAGGACCAGAAACTAGAAGAATTTGGCTGGTTAAGCATTTGGCTGGTTAAGCTTTTAGGTTTTGAGCAGCACAGTTCAGCTGAGAGCCATTCAGATATGAGGACACAGAGGCTTCTACTCTGAGGAAATAAGATCATCTGAGAATTTGGGAAGGTGAGGTTAGCTGTGGCTTGTTCTGTTTCTCTGATCATCCAGTGTTCACCCCAATACCTGGCTCAGGTTTGATTTTATGAATAAGAACTTTTTAAGATTCCTGCTACACTGCCTGACATCTATGTTTAATCTAGTGGTTTATTCTGTCCTTTGATCTTCAGGCAAGTTTTATTTCTTAGATTATAAACAATATATCACCACAATCCCTAATATTTCTTTTCTCTTGTTTAAATTCTCTGGATAAAATTTCAAGTAATATATTGAGTAAGAATGGAGAAAATAGACACCCTTTTCATAGGGGAAACGCTTCCCATTTTTTCCTTTCTTAGCCTAACATTATATATTTCTCTCTCTTCTCTCTTCTCTCTTTCTCTTCTCTCTCTCTCTCTCTCTCTCTCTCTCTCTCTCTCTCTCTCTCTCTCTCTCTCTCTCTCTCTCTCTCTCTCTCTCTTGCTGTTTCTTTCTTTCTTTTTGGTATTTCGAGACAGGGTTTCCCTGTGTAGCTTTGGAGCCTGTCTTTTTACTCGCTCTGTAGACCAGGCTGGTCTCAAAAAATCATAGAGATCCACCTGCCTCTGCCACCTGAGTGCTGGAGTCAAAGGCATGAGCCACCACTGCCCGGCAGGATATGTTTCTTTTATTCCTAATTTCTCAGGGCTTTTATCATCTAGATCATTCAGGTTTGTCAGTAGCCTTTTTACAGTGTGTTAAAATGGTCTTGTGATTTCTGTCACTGATTATATTTATGCAATATTTATTCATTTTTGTATATTAACTGTTATTGCATTCCTCAAAATAAATCAATCTGATCATGGTTTGAGAGACCCCCACCCCCACCCCAGTTCCCCCTAAGGCCCAGAGAGATGAGGAAAGGGACATCTTAAAATATTTGGCCTCAACTGCGAGCCCTGTACTCTTCCCCCTAAGCCTCACAGTTTTGAGCCTGGAGACTGGGTCCTGATCCGGAGGCATCAACACAAGTCCATGGAGCCACAGTGGAAAGGTCCCTACCTCATCATCTTGACCACTCCAATGGCTCAAAGTGGACGGCATCTCCATTTGGATCCACCATACCCGCGCCTGACCCATGGTGTCTGCAGCTGAGGAACATCTGGACGGAACCTAGAGAGTGACCAAATATCCTACTGATCCCTTGAGCCTGACCTGGACCCTGACCAATCCTGAGACTGGACAAATTTTCAAATTGGCCACTGAGACCTTCGGGGGCCCCCAGACCCCTTGTTTACAATCTTGCAACAGTCATTCTTACTCTTGAACAGCTCCAGACCAGAGCTGACCACCTCCTGTTGGCTATGCTATTGTGCAAAGCCACCCTATTATGAGGGAGTGGCTGTGTTGCCCCCCAATGACAGCCCTGGTGGCAGGAACAAAAGGAGGCTATAGGGTCTTGCTGATGGCATTCAGATATTTCCCTGACCCTTGAACAAGTCTCAGGTCAGGGACTATGTATAGGAACAGTGCCCCACCACTTCCTGCCTCTTTGTAATCATACCAAGACTATTGCCAACCAAGCCGAGTATCTGGTCCCAGCAGACAACACCTGATGGGCATGCTCCTCTGGTCTAACACCCTACATACATGTTACTGTGCTGAAACAAATTGGAAGGTTCTGTGTCCTCATATGCCTAGTACCACGAGTTGTTTTTCATGCCACAGAGGATCTGTCTAGCCTTAGTGAAGCCACTCAGTATGCCCTCAGACAAAAAAGAGAGCCGGTCACAGCCCTTACCCTGGCTATTTTAATGGGCACTAGCATGGCAGGATTGGGGACAGGGGTGGCTTCCCTCGTCACCCAGCAACACTATTATGCGGACCTCCGCATATCAATAGATAAAAATATTCAAAGAATAGAAACCTCCATCACCCACCTACAGGACTCTCTGTCCTCACTAGCTGAAGTAGTCCTACAAAACAGGAGGGGACTAGACCTGTTATTATTGAAGGAAAAAGGGCTATGTGTAGCCCTGGGGGAAGAATGTTGTTTTTATGCAGATCATTCAGGAATAGTTAAAGATTCCATGGCAAAAGTCAAGGAAGGTTTAGTTTGAGAGAGAGAGAGAGAGAGAGAGAGAGAGAGAGAGAGAGAGAGAGAGAGAGAGAGAGAGAGTCAGACAGAGAGAGAGAGAGAGAGAGAGAGAGAGAGAGAGAGAGAGAGAGAGAGAGAGAAACCATAAAGCTACCCAAAGTTGGTTCAAGAGCTGGTACGCCTAGTCCCCCGGCTTACTACTCTGGTCTCATCCCTCATAGGGCCCTTAATACTTTTCTTGGTGGCCATCACGCTTGGACCTTATGTTATAAACAAGCTACTACAGTATATGAGACAAAGACTAGGCACCATACAACTCATGGTGCAATGGGGTTATACTCAAGTCAGGACCACTGAGTATGAGTCATATGCAGACCCCGAAGTGAGGACATGGAATCTCATGAACTAGAACAAGTTAGGGGGCCATGTTTGAGCCCCTCTAGGGCCAAGAGAAGGAGGGAATGAGAGACCCCCACCCCAGTTGCCCCTAAGGGCCGGAGAGCTGAGGAAAGGGACATCTTAAAATAGCCAGAACCGAGTCAGTTCCCCATTCCCAGACAGGGTGAAGTCAGAAGTTCTAAAAGCACAAAGTCAGACTGTCTGGTGGTAACTAACCACGAGACGCCCCCCTCCCCTGAGATAACATGACCAAATTTTGGAGATGGGATGTAAAACTCCTGACAGAGCAAAAAAATAAGATAAAGTCCAAGCTCAGGAAAACTGGACCAATCAAGGATGGACCAGTACTAACCCCCTCCTCCCTGAAGAATTTGGTGGTTTTTGCCTTCAAAAGCTAACCTCCCCAAAAAAGAGGAACTCTCCTCCATGCCTCGATTAGCTGGGTGCTGCAGACCAGGGCTCCCTGCTAGCTTGTATTGCGCCAAGAAATAAACCTTGCTATTTCAGTCTGGACATCTTTGGTCTGCGGTGGTTTCTTTGGGGGTCCTAATCTGGGCACCACAGGTTAATTGTTTTTTATTAGTGTGTTGCTCACTTCAGGTTAAAAGTATTTTATTGAGAAATTTTACATCTATTTCCATGAGGGAAATTGGTCTTTTACTTAGTATCAAAAGCTGATAACAAGATAATACTGACATAAAGAAAAGTAACACTATCAAACTTATTCTACAGTATTTTGTAAAATGGTTTGAAGATGTGACCAGAGAGATGGCTCAATGGTTAATGGCTCTTGCTGTTCTTGTAGAGGACCCTTTTTGGTTCCTAACACCCACATCTTCTAGCTCACATCTGTATGCTAACTCTAGTCCCAAAGGATCTGACCCCATCTTCTAGTTTCTGCAGATATTTGCGGACATATAGCACATGTACATAAAGCAGGTTTACACATGTACACATAAATAAAAAATAAAAAATAATTTGAAGAGCATGTATATTAATTCTTCTTTTAAGGTCTAATAGAATCCGAGTGAATCCTGGGAATTTTTTTTTTGTTGGCAGAATTGAATTTTTATACTCATTATAGATGTTTTCAAGTTGTTTATTAGCTCTTGTTTGGGTTTTAATAAGTCAGTGTGTCTAGGAATTTATCTTTTCTAGTTTTCTAAATTGTTGGAATATCCATTTTCAAATTATTCCTTAATGATTCTCTGCACTTCCTTAGTTTCTAAGTTAGTTTTCTTAGTTTCTGACCTGTACCATTTATTTTTCTTTATTTTGATTTGGTTTATTTTTACTTTTCTAAAAATTTGAGGTGCATCATTAGGTTGTTTGAGTAGTCTCTGATTTTTTTTTCTATTTTTCTTTTATTGAAAATAGATCTTTTTCATACAACAAATTTGATTACAGTTTCTCCTCCCCCAACTCCTCAGTTCCTCCCCACCTCTCCTCCCATCTGAATTCTCACCCTTCTTTCCTTAGAAAAGAAACAGAATGATAATAAAATCAAATTAAATAAGATAAAACAAACCTGAATATGACAAAACAGAAAAAAAAGAACTAGAGAAAAAGAATAAGAAACACATATAGATGCAGAGACACACATGTTAACACCCACAGGAATCTCATAGAAATACCAAAACCAGAAGCCATAATATATATAATATGCAAAGGACCATAAGATTAAAAAAATTTTAATCTCTGGCACAACAGTATATGATGCAGAGGATCTCCAAAGATGCCATTGAGTTCATTTTGTGTTGACCATCTACTGCTGGGCATGGGCCTGGACTTAAGAGTGGTTTGTATCCCCAGTGAGACTCTGTTGGAGAAAACTCATTTTTCATTTTTGAGTAGTTATTGATTAGAAATAGCTTCTGGGTTAGGGATAGGGGTTTGTGTTCTCTTTTTCTCTGAGCTCTGGGACTGCATCTGGTGCAGACCTTTGCAGGCCCTGTGCATGCTTCTCTTGTCTCTGAGTTCATGTGTACGTTGGTCCTGCTATGTTTAGGCCTTGTTTCCTGGGTATTCTCCATCCTCTTTGGCTCTTATCATCCTTCAATCTCCTCCTTTGCATGGTTCTCTGAGCCCCGGAGGGAGGGATTTAATGGAGATACTAGGTTTAGAGCTGAGTGTTCCAAGGTCTCACTAATTCTCTGCACATTGTCTGGCTGTGGATCTCTGTGTTTGTTACTATCTACAGTTTCTCTGATGATGTCCAAGCACAGCAGTGATCTATGAGTACAGCAGAATGTGATTAGGAGTGATTCTACTGCTACATGAGTTCCCATGGGGCCCATTTGATTAGATGTAACCCAATCCTTGTACTGGAAGCTTCATTTGGTGACAGGATATACCTAGTTGGGAGTCCGTCTCCCCCATTATTTGGCTATTTCATTTAGATTGCCTTTATAATATGTATATATTTTGGTAACTTTCTACTATATTAGATTTCCATACTACTTCTTAAATGTCCCTTTATTTTAACTGTCCCTCCCTGTAATCCCTCCCATAATCCCCTCTCCTCCTTCCCAATTGATCCTCTCATTCCAGCCCCCTCACCATATATGCATAATATCTATTTTATTTCCCTTTCCTAATGAGATCTATTTCCTCTAGTTCCTTACTCTATACCTACCCTTTGTAATTCTGTGGACTGTAGCTTGGTTATCATTGCCTTTATAGCTAATATCTACATAGAAGCAAATACATAACATACTCATCTTTCTGAGTCTAGGATACATCACCCAGGGTGATTTTTTCTAGTTTCATCCATTGCCTACAAGTTTCATGATGTCATTTTTAATATCTGAGTAATAGTCCATTATCTAGATATATTGCATTTTCTTTAACCATTATTCTGTTGAGGGACAGATAGGTTTTTTCAAACTTCTGGCTATTGTGAATAAAACAGCAATGAACATGGTTAAGCAAGTGTCCTTGTGGTAAGATGAAGTATTCTTGGGATGTATACTGAAGAGTAGTGTAGCTTGATCTTGAAGTAAATTGATTCCCATCTTCCTGAGGAACTGCTGCACTGATTTCTATAGTGGTTATATGAGTTTGCACTCCCAAGTTGTATTTCTTGGATGCAGCCAAAGGATGGATCCTGTTTTTACATCCATTCTGTTATTCTGTGTCTTTAAGTGGGGAATTGAGGCCATTGATGTTGAGAGATATCAATGGCCAGTGATTGTGATTCTTGTAATTTTGTTGTTGTTTCTTGGGGGAGACCACCAAGGCCAGCAGAGTGTTGATCTATATAAAGTAAGAATGAAGTCACTACCCTGCTGTGATGTGGGATGGTCTGTATGTCAAGTTGCTCTGATTGGTCAATAAATAAAACACTGACTGGGCCATGGCTAGGCAGGAAGTATAGGCGGGACTAACAGAGAGGAGAAATAAAAGAACAGGAAGACAGAAGAAGTGACTGCCAGCTGCCCGCCAAGAGTAGAAGCATGTGAAAATGCTGGTAAGCCACGAGCCACGTGTCAAGGTATAGATTTATGGAAATGGATTAATTTAAGCTATAAGAACAGTTAGCAAGAAGCCTGCCACGGCCATACAGTTTGTAAGCAATATAAGTCTCTGTGTTTACTTGGTTGGGTCTGAGCGGCTGTGGGACTGGTGGGTGACAAAGATTTGTCCTGACTATGGGCAAGGCAGGAAAGCTCTAGCTACAGTTCATGAGGGAGATTGGTCTGTAATTCTCTTTCTTTGTTGCATCTTTGTGTGATTTGGGTATCAGGGTAACTATAGCCTCATAAAAAGAGTTTGGTAATGTTCCTTCTGTTTGGTAATGCTCCTCTGTGTGGAACAATTTGAGGAGTATTGGAATTAGCTCTTCTTGGAAATTCTGGTAGAATTTTGCACTGAAACCATCTGGCCCTAGGCTTTTTTTTTAGTTGGGAGACTTAATGACTGCTTCTATTTCCTTAGGAGTTATAGGTCTATTCAGATTGTTTATCTGGTCTTGATTTAATTTGATATGTGTTACCAGTCCAGAAAATTGTCCATTTCTTTTACATTTTCCAACTTTGTGGAGTATAGCTTTTTTAAGTATGACCTAATGATTCTCTGGATTTCCTCCGTGTCTGTTATGTCCCTCTTTTAGTTTCTGATTTTGTTAATTTGGATACTCTCTCTCTGCCTTTTAGTTAGTTTGGATATGGGTTTGTCTATCTTGTTGATTTTCTGAAAGAACCAACTCTTTGTTTAATTGATTTTTTTTGTATACTCTTTGTTTCTATTTTATTGATTTTAGCCCTGAGTTTGATTATTTCCTGGTGTCTATTCCTCCTGGGTGAGTTTGTTTGTTTTTGTTCTAGAGCTTTCAGATGTGCTGTTAAGTTACTAGTGTGGGATTTCTCCAACTTCTTTATGTGGGCATTTAGTGTTATGAACTTTCTCTTAACACTGCTTTCAAAATGTCCCATAAGTTTGGGTGTGTTATGCATTCATTTTCATTGAATTCTAGGAAGTCTTTAATTTCTTTATTTCTTCTTTGACCCCAATGGTGAGTCAGTTGAGCATTATTCAGTTTCCATGTAATTTGTGTTGTTGTTGAATTCTGATAAGACACTGGGGGTTATTCAAGTTTTTTTTGTGTCTATTGAGATTTGCTTTTGTGACCAAGTATGTTGTTAGTTTTAGAAAAGGTTCCATGAGGTGCTGAGAAGAAGGTATATTCTTTTGTGTTTGGGTGAAATGTTCTATAGATGTCTGTTAAGTTCATTTGAGTAATAACATCTGCTTATTCCCTTACTTCTCTGTTAAGTTTCTGTCTGACAGACCTGTCCATTGGTGAGAGTGTAGTTTTGAAGTCTACCACTACTAGTGTATGGGATTTGATGTGTGACTTAAGCTTTAGTAATGTTTCTTTTACAAACGAGGGTTGTAAGCAGAGTTTTCCTGTCCTACAGCTGTACTCAATCACCCAGAGGCTTAATATTAATTACAAATGCTCAACCAATAGCTCAGGCTTGTTACTAGCTAACTCTTACATTTATATTAACCTATATTATCTATGATTTGCCACGTGACTTGGTACCTTTTCTCAGTACAACATGCCCATCTTGCTTCTCTCTCATCTGCTTGCAACTCCAGTCTCTGCCTTCTCTTCCAGTATTCTCTTAGTCTGGTTCTCATGCCTAACTTCTTCCTGTTCAGCTATTGACCAGTCAGCTTGTTTATTAAACCAATCACAGTGACAAATCTTCACAGTGTACAAACATACAAATCTCCACAGCAGTGGGTGCCATTGTACTTGGGGCATAAATGGTCAGAATTGAGACTTCATCTTGATGGATTTTTCCTGTGATGAATATGAAATGTCCTTCTCCATCTCTTTTGATTAGCTTTAGTTTGAAGTCTAGCTACACTAGCTTGCTTCTTAGTTCCATTTTACTGGAAAATCTTTTCCCAACCCTTTACTCTGAGGTGTAGCATGAATCTTAAAAGGTCTTATAAATAAAAACAAACCCAGAACCAGGTATTGGGGTGAACGCTGAAAGATCAGAGAGACAGAACAGGCCACAGCTAACTTTACCTTGACAACTTCTTAGCTGATCCTGTTTCCTCAAACTGGAAGCCTCTGAGTCCTCATCCAGAATGGGTCTCAGCTGAACTGCTGATCAAAAGCCTAAAAGCTTAACCAGGCTCTAATTCCTGGTCCTCACACCTTATATACCTTTCTGCATCCTGCCATCACTTCCTGGGATTAAAGGCATGTGTCACAATGCCTGGCTGTTTCCAGTGTGGCTTTGAACTCACAGAGATCCGGATGGACCTCTCTCTGCCTCCAGAATACTATGATTAAAGGTGTATGTGCCACCATTTTCTGGCCTCTTATGTTTACCTAATGGCTGTTCTGTCCTCTGACCCCAGATAAGTTTATTAAGGTGCACAATACATTGGGGAACACAATATCACCATACTGAGGTAAAGCCTGTCTTTGAGGTTGATGTATATTTCTTGTATGCAGCAGAAGGATGGATCCTGTTTTCATATCCATTATGTATCTTTTTATAGGCGAATTGAGTTCATTGATATGAAGAGCTATTAATGACCAGTGATTGTCAATTTCTGTTATTTTTTGGTTTTGGTGGTGGTGGTAGTGTATGTATATGTTTCCTTTCTTTGGGTTTTGCTGGTGTGAGATTATCTACTGCCTGTGTTTTTGTGGGTGTAGGTAACTTCCTTGGGTTGGAGTTTTCCTTCTACTACTTTCTGTATGGCTAGATTTGTGGCTAGGTATTGTTTAAATCTGGTTTTGTTATAAAATACCTTGTTTTCTCCATCTATCATTATTGAAAGTTTTGCTGGGTATAGTAGTCTAAGCTGGCATCTGTGGTCTCAGTGTCTGCAAAATGTCTGTCCAGGACCTTCTGGCTTTTAGAGTCTCTATTGAGAAGTTGGGTATAATTCTGATAGGTCTGTCTTTATGTGTTACTTGGGCTTTTTTCTTTGCAGCTCTTAATATTCTTTCTGTATTCTGTATGTTTGATGTTGGGAAAGTTTTCTTATATGTTTTCTGTGCCTTTGAGCTGGAGTTCTTCTTCCATTCCTATTATTCTTATATTTGATCTTTTCATGGTGTCCCAGATTTCCTTGATGATTTGTGTTAGGAATTTATTGGATTTAACATTTTCTTTCACTAATGAATCTATTTCCTTTATGGTATCTTCACTGCCTAAGATCCTCTCTTGTATTCATTTCTTGTATTCTGGAGATGCTTGCATCTGCAGTTACTCTTCACTTCCCCAAATTTTCCATTTGCAGAATTCCCTCAGTTTGTGTTTTCTTTATTGCTTCAGTTTCAATTTTCAAGTCTCGAAGTATTTCCTTCGCCTGTTTGATCGTTTTTTTTTTTTTCTTGAATTTCTTCGCTTTCTTTAAGGGATTTGTTGATTTATTCCATTTTTTTTTTTGCCTTTTCCTTGATTTCTTAAAGGAATTTTTCATTTCCTCTTTAAGGGCCTCTGTCATCTTCATAAAGTTATTTTTAAGATTATTTTCTTGTGTTTCAGCTGCGTTTGAATGTTCAGGTCTTGCTGCTGTAGGATCACTGGGCTCTGGTGGTGCCATGTTTCCCTTTCTGTTGTTGAATGTATTCTTACACTGGCGTTTACCCATCTGTTCTTCCAACTGGTGTGGGTTTTGCCTATGCTGGGGTATCAAGGGAGGGCTGGCCATGAGGAGAATTAACAGATTCATGGGTTTGAGCAACAGAGTGGGTCTTGGAAACAGAATCCAGTGGGTGGTCTGCATATATGTGCTCAAATATTTTTCTCGTATTTCTTGATCCTCCAAACCCCTTTTCACATTAGACTGAATTGTGTATCCTACAACACATTCTATGTATTTCTTATGGTATTTTTCTCACTAGATTATCACCTATGATGTTATAATCTTTTTCTTGTTAACTTTGCATTCCTTGAGGGCATAGCTTATGTTTTAGGCATGTCTATGTTTTGAGCATCTATCACAATGATAAACACCCAGTAACTTGTTAAATAAATTGAAAGAATTAATCCCATCAATAAGAAAAAGGAAGTACCTTTTACCAAAACCACTTTATTTCCTGAAATGTTATTTTCTTCACAGACTAATTTTCTGCCACCTACAGCATCTTGTGTCAGGGATCTCCTCTCAGTATTTGAAACCAACCGGTATGTGAGAGTTGGAATTTGTGACAAGTACCCTGGAAAGTTCCAGATTGAAGCTTCTATGTGAATGATGAAAACAGCGAAGCTGGATTTTGCAGACATTGAGGAAAATGACAGTAGGATTCTTTGTTGTTTTTATTCATATCATTTTTGCCAATTTCTATTTCTGTGAGGGGAATGTGAATAAGGCAATGGGGTAATTCTTTTGTCCTCTAAATTTTGTACAGGTGCCTTAGCTCTTCTGGTTCTGGTAGGGTGCTACCTTCCATTCTTAGCATGAATCAGTGGTTTACTGAGCTTGTGTTTTGTCAAACCAAATCAGAAGCCACAGCTTTGCAATCTGTCTGTGAAAGTTAAAAAGATCCAGATTGCAAGTTACAGAATGCTAAATTAAGTTGTAATTGTTACTATTTTGCAATGATTTTTTTTAAATATAAGATCTAATATATGTGTTATCTTGCATGTATTTTGATCACAGAGGAGTCACCGAAAGGAACAATAACAGCGACAATCTCTCAAAATGTCCCCATGTAACATGGTTAGCAAGGGAGTTTTTATTTCAGCTGTAAATATATATCATAACTAACATTTATTGAATAATTACTTTGTACTAATTGTTGTATGAAATGCTTTGTATGCATGATTTCCTTTAATCTCTGCAAGAACTCTGAGAGGTCCAGATTATTATTCCAACTTCAGCAGAGAAGGGAATGGAAGGCTCATATCATTAGGCTAAATAGATGAAAAAACAAGACACAATTCAAAATCCAGATGTATCTGACTTTAAAGTTCATGGTATTTGTGCTGGCTAGTTTTATATCAACTTGACCTAACCTAGAGTTACCTGAAAGGAGAGGAACTCAGTTGAGAAAATGCCTCCCTAAGTTAACTCATTGTGTGCAATGTTTCTAATAATTCTATAAGGTAGGTTTTATTATGTCTATTGTATGGCTAAAGAAAGCAAGGATCCAAGGAAATTGGACCTTTCTCATTTCACATAGCTAGATGGTATATTGAGGATGGGATTCCAAAATTTACCCCCAAATATGATATGTTTTCCATATCATGCCACATTTTGGAGAAATTATACTCATATTTGTTGAATGTTATTTTAAGATGTGTTACATTCATTTACGCTGTGGAATGTTTAATAATACAAAGATGTGTTACATTCTTTTATGTTGCATTTGTTTAACTCTGTGAAGCTGTGTTACTTTGCCTGTCTAAAGCACCTGATGGTCTAATAAAGAGCTGAAAGGCCAATAGCAAGGCAGAAAAGAGGATAGGTGGGGCTGGCAGACAGAATAAATAGAAGAAGAGAGAGAAGAAAGGAGAAGGAGAGAGGACTGTGGTGATATTGTATTTGTGCTCTAACAAATAAAGCTTGCCTGAGGATCAGAAGACAGAACCAGCCACTATATTAAGCATAGAGGTCAGGCAGTAGTAGCACATACCTTTAATCTTAGCATTTGGGAGGCAGAGATTCATCAGGATCTCTATGAGTTCAAGGCCACACTGGGAATAGAGCCAGGCATGGTGGCACATGCCTTTAATCCCAGTACTAGTTAGCCATAGGGGTTTGGAGGTCTGTACAGACATACAGGAAGTAATGGAGATGGGAAGAAAGAGGAAGTAATGTAGCTGAGCAGAGAGAGGAAATAAGATGGCAGGATACAAGGAAAAGCGACATAAAAACTCTAAGCCTATAGGCTGAAGATGGTTGCCCCAGTGTTGCAGAGGAATTTTGGATGACCGTCTAGGTAACCAGCTGTCTCTGTCATTTCTAGAATTATGGAAGTTGCTTGCAATGTACTTCCTGTTTACTTAGATAATATTATATCCTGCTGAGGTCTTTGATGTAGTTGAAGACTAAATAGTTATAATTTTCCTTGGTTGTGATAAAAGTAAATTAAATATGAAACCTTAGACTTACAAATATAGGATAGATAGAATATTTTCTTTAATTTTGCCAAATATAAATAGACTAGATATTATAACTGTTATTCCTGCTTGATAACTGTTCTATTATATGTAATTTTACTCTGTTAGAGTTAAAAACTATTTTTTTTGATTAGACAGAAAAGGGGAAGTGCCGTGGGATATCTTTCTGTATGCTGTAAATATGTGTTGCTCTGATTGGTTGATAAATAAAGCTGCATTGGCCTATGGCAGGGCAGCTTAGAGGCAGGTGGGAAATCTAAGCAGAAATGTGGAGAAAAGAAAGAGGATGGAGAGACGCCAGCCACCACCAAAGGAGCGGCAAGATGTCAGTAGATCAGTAATGCCACAGCCACATGGCAACTTATAGATTAATAGAAATGAGTTAAGTTATAAGAGCTAGCTAGCGAGAAGCCTGCCATAGGCCATACAATTGGTAATTAATATAAGCCTCTGAATGATTATTTTATAAGCAGCCATGGGACTACAGGACTGAGCAGGACCAGAGAAAACTTTCAACTACAGAGGATGCCAGGGGCCAGCCACACAGCCAGCAACAGAGTAAGAAGGCAAGAATGAAATATAACATGGAAAAGGTAAGAGCCCAGAAGCAAAAGATAGAATAATTTAAGAAACCAGCCAAGTTAAAACCAGACATTCATAAGAAAGAATAAATCTCAGTGAATTTATTGGGATCTTGGTGGTGGGCCCCCAAAGAGTTAAAAAACAACAACAACAACTATATTTTGGTATTCCAACATGAGACTCAAATACCCACTTAGAGCCTAGAAAGGTGAACAAAACAAAACTGGACATGGCACCTTTAAGAGTTTCTGCCTGACAGCAAGCTCTTGAGCAGAGGGTACACTTAAAAAGCTAAGTAAAACAAAACAAAACAAAACACCTGCAGTGGTGCAAGCATGAGCTTTCACAGCTAGGAAGGTTGAATGCAGTTCAACCAAATTGAACCTCCAAACTGGCCTGGAACTTAACGCTTGGCTTTCCTGACCAGAAAAGTGGGAGCAGCCAGCAGCCAAAGCCACACGTGGAGGTCCACACTGCTTAGCAGTTTAAAGGCTCATTAGGTTGAAAAAAGCTAAATGAACAAGTTCAGATGGAAAAATCCTGTAAACAGGTTCCAATGTGTTTTACAATGTGCATAGGCTTAAGAAAGAAATAAAAAGGATAGAGACAGTCATAGAAAGAAAGAAATAGTTTAAAAATAATAAAGTTGTGGCGGCTGGAGAGATGGCTTAGAGGTTAAGAGCAGAGGCTGCTCTTCCAAAGGACCCAGGTTAATTCCCAGCAACCACATAGTGGCTTAAAACCATCCATAATGAGATCCAACACCCTCTTCTGGCCTGCAGACACACATGCAGGCAGAACACTGTATTCATGATAAATAAATAAATCTTTTTAAAAAAGAGTAATCTAAAAAAATAATAAAGTTGTTAAAGAGAGTGTTAAAAATAATATAAAAGAAAAAAGCCACATAAGATGGGAAATACATAGGGAATCTAAATCCTGTATGTTACTGTGTTGATTTTGAATTTTTGATTGCTGATAAGCAAACAGGAGCTGTTGAGAGACATGGGATTGAATGAGGGACAACTGAAACAAACCAGCCTAGATATTGCAAGAGTGCCTTAACTTTAAAATGGAAATAAAGAAATGTATTGCTTTTGAAGAAGTGGTTTTGCTTTTGTTTCCCCAGGAAATAAGACCTTGTGGATTCCTTCCAGGTTAATATGGTGTACCTGGAGAGTTTTCTCTCCTGGTCCTGCCAAGCCCTGGCAGTCCAACAGCTCACTTATAAAATAAACACACAGACACTTATATTATTTAAACTGCTTGGCCATTAGCTCAGGCCTATCATTGTCTAGCTCTTACTCTTATATTCAGCCCATTACTATTAATCTATACTTTGCCACGTGGCTCGTGGCTTACTGGTACCTTACATCTTTCTTGTCCTGGTGGCGGCTCCAGTCTCCCCTCTGCCTTCCTGTTCCCTCAATTCTCCTCTCTGTTAGTCCCGCCTATACTTCCTGTATGGCTACTGGCCAATCAGTGTTTATTTATACAGAGTGATATCCACAGCACTTCCCCTTTTCTTTTTTTTTTAAATGAAGTTTTTAACTTTAACATAGTAAAATTATATATAACAAAACAATTGTCAAGCAAGAATTACAGTTACAATATTAAAGAAGATATCCTATCTATCTTATATTTGTGAGTCTAAGGTTTCATATCTAACCCATCCTTTATCATAACTGAGGAAATTATAACTATCTACTCTTCAATCACATCAAAGACCTCAGAAGGATATAATACTACCTGAGAAATGGGAGAAGGATGCAAGCAACTTTTGGGAGTCTTGCAGGGTAGACAGAGACAGCTGGCAGCCTGGACAGTTATCTAAAGTTCTCTTGTAAAATTGGGGCATCTGTCTTCAGCCCACAGTTCTAGAGTCTCTCAGTCATTTTATTTTCAGTGTCCTGTAGAATGTCTGTCAGTTTCCTCTGCAAAGCAGGAACCTGAAGGACCATTTTGCCAAGCAAAATTCAGTGGTCACCTTCTTATGGGCCCTGCATGTCCAGTCGATCAAGCAGTCCAGGCAAGAACAGTTTCTTGCCCAAATGGCTATTTTGCCAAGGTGAAGATAAACTCCATATGGAGTGTCTTCGATGCCCATTCTCCTTTCTGAAGTAAATCAGTGCTGCCAGGAGCAGACATGTCTCACTGTCCAGAAAGTCTAAATTTTTAAAACATTATAAATGCCATATTCTGTAAGTCTTTGAAGTATTTGAAGATTACTTATCTATATGAAATATATCTATGTATACCTAGAAGACTTAACTAACATGGCTACAACTATGATTATCATAGATGACTAATTATTAATCTATTTCTTAATTATCCCTTACAATTTTAAATGAGTTGTACAAACATAATACCTTAAACAAGAGTAGAAATATACACACAGTATAACAAAATTAACTTTAAATTTGTATCAATAAACTAAAATCTATACCAATGTAAAACATTTTAAACAAATTGTTCTTTAAAATAGGTTCAGCAATTTATCCTTTTATGCTATCATATCTATATCATATCCCCTTTTCTTCTTTAGAAAGAGATTGTATTTATAATCAAACTGTTTTAAATAAAAATATTTTTTTTCTGTCCCACACCAGAGGGCTCACGCCAGCCTGACTAGCTCAGTTGGTAGAGCATGGGACTCTTAATCCCAGGGTCGTGGGTTCGTGCCCCACGTTGGGTGCCATTTGAAGTTGGAGAGTTTTCTCTCCTGGTCCTGCCAAGCCCCGGCAGTCCGATAGCCCACTTATAAAATAAACACACAGACACTTATATTATTTAAACTACTTGGCCCTTAGCTCAGGCCTATCATTGTCTAGCTCTTACTCTTATATTCAGCTCATTTCTATTAATCTATACTTTGGCACATGGCTTGTGGCTTACTGGTACCTTACATCTTCCTTGTCCTGGCAGTGGCTCCAGTCTTCCCTCTGCCTTCCTGTTTTCTCAATTCTCCTCTCTGTTAGTTCCGCCTATACTTCCTGTCTGGCTACTGGCCAATCAGTGTTTATTTATAAAGAGCAATATCCACAGCAATATGGATCAGGTTTGATCAAGGGAGATCTCCCGAATCTTGACAGGTAATACACATCAACGGAGGTTATAGCTGGTCTTCCCAGGACTTGGCCATTTTCTCAATTTTCTTAGGGATCCCTGAAGATGCTTTTACCCACAGACAACATGAAGCTGTCTAGAGAAGATGATGCCCAAAATTCCCAAGAGGTGGAGTGGGTGGTCTTTGGTTACTTGGTAGGTTATTGATGTTTGTTATCATTTAGGGAAATATAGGAATATAGGGAAAAAAGACAACTATTATTTTCATACTTTTAATTGGAATACATTTATATTTCTTTCACTGTATATATGTTTCTGCTCTTGTTTGGGGTATTGTACTTATGCAGCTCATTTAAAAGTGCAATATATAAATAAGAATTGACATTAGTAGTTAATCTATAATAATCAAACTTGTAGTCACATTAGATATGTTTTTAAGGTTAAAAAAGGTGTATTTTAGATAGATAACTAATACTTCAAAGACCTATAGAATATGGCATTTAAAATGTTTTATTTTGTTGTCTTGGTTTTGGGGGATCTTGTTGGTGCATTAGATTTTTGTTTGGTGTTTTGAGAAAGAACTTAAAAGTTGTGTAGTTAGGGATAGGGATGAGGATCTTGGAGGACTTGGGAGAGGAGAAGAATATGATCAAAGTATATGTAAATTGGAAATTCTATTGTATATGTAAATTGGAAATTCTATTAAATAATAAAAATAAAACAATACC